>NC_047513.1:32645560-32655560 GCF_902827115.2 Pseudochaenichthys georgianus | reverse complement strand
GATGTAGAAGAGACATGAAGAAGAGGGGCACATGTTGATGTAAGAGACATGGAGAGAGGGACGCATGTTGATGTAGAAGAGACATGAAGAAGAGGGGACACGTGTTGATGAAGAAGAGGGACACATGTTGAAAGAAGAGACATGGAGAAGAGGGGACCATGTTGATGTAGAAGACATGAAGAAGAGGGACACATGTTGATGAAGAAGAGACATGGAGAAAGGGGACACATGTTGATGTAGAAGAGACATGAAGAAGAGGGAACATGTTGATGTAGAAGAGACATGGAGAAGAGGGGACACATGTTGATGAAGAAGAGACATGATAGAAGAGGGGACACATGTTGATTAGAAGAGACATGAAGAAGAGGGGACACATTTTGATGTAAGAAGAGACATGGGAAGAAGGGGACACATGTTGATGTAGAAGAGACATGAAGAAGAGGGGACACATGTTGATGTAGAAGAGACATGAAGAAGAGGGACACTGTTGAGTAGAAGAGACATGAGGAAGAGGGGAACAACATGTTGATGTAGAAGAGACATGAAAGAGGGGACACATGTTGATGTAGAAGAGACATGAAGAAGAGGGGACACATGTTGATGTAGAAGAGACATGGAGAAGAGGGGACACATGTTGATTCTAGAAGAGATAGAAGAGGGGACACATTTTGATGTAGAAGAGACATGAAGAAGAGGGGACACATGTTGATGTAGAAGAGACATGAAGAAGAGGGGGACACATGTTTGATGTAGAAGAGACATGAGAAGAGGGGAGCACATGTTGATGTAGAAGAGACATGGAGAAGAGGGGACACATGTTGATGAAGAAGATGGGACACCATGTTGATGTAGAAGAGACATGAAGAAGAGGGGACACATGTTGATGTAGAAGAGACATGAAGAAGAGGGGACACATGTTGATGTAGAAGAGACATGAAGAACGAGGGGACGCATGTTGATGTAGAAGAGACATGAAGAAGAGGGGACACATGTTGATGTAGAAGAGACATGAAGAAGAGGGGACACATGTGATGTAGAAGAGGGGACACATGTTGATGTAGAAGAGACAGGAGAAGAGGGGACACATGTTGATGTAGAAGAGACATGAAGAAAAGGGGATACATGTTGATGTAGAAGAGACATGAAGAAGAGGGGACACATGTTGATGTAGAAGAGACATGAAGAAGAGGGGACGCATGTTGATGTAGAAGAGACATGAGAACGAGGGGGCACATGTTGATGTAGAAGAGACATGAGAAGAGGGGACACATGTTGATGTAGAAGAGGGGACACATGTTGATGTAGAAGAGACATGAAGAAGAGGGGACACATGTTGATGTAGAAGAGACATGGAGAAGAGGGGACACATTGATGTAGAAGAGACATGGAGAAGAGGGGACACATGTTGATGTAGAAGAGACATGAAGAAGAGGGGACACATGTTGATGTAGAAGAGACATGGAGAAGAGGGGACACATGTTGATGTAGAAGAGACATGAGAAAGGGGACACATGTTGATGTAGAAGAGACATGAGAAGGGGGACACATGTTGATGTAGAAGAGACATGAAGAAGAGGGGACACATGTTGATGTAGAAGAGACATGAAGAAGAGGGGACACATGTTGATGTAGAAGAGACATGAAGAAGAGGGACAGATGTTGATGTAGAAGAGACATGAAGAAGAGGGGACAGATGTGATGTAGAAGAGACATGAAGAAGAGGGGACACATGTTGATGTAGAAGAGACATGAAGAGGGGACACATGTTGATGTAGAAGAGACATGAGAAGAGGGGACACATGTTGATGTAGAAGAGACATGAAGAAGAGGGGACACATGTTGATGTAGAAGAGACATGAAGAAGAGGGGACACATGTTGATGTAGAAGAGACATGAAGAAGAGGGGACACATGTTGATGCAGAAGAGACATGAAGAAGAGGGGACACATGTTGATGTAGAAGAGACATGAAGAAGAGGGGACACATGTTGATGTAGAAGAGACATGAAGAAGAGGGACACATGTTGATGTAGAAGAGACATGAAGAAGAGGGGACACATGTTGATGTAGAAGAGACATGAAGAAGAGGGGACACATGTTGATGTAGAAGAGACACGAAGAAGAGGGGACACATGTTGATGTAGAAGAGACACGAAGAAGAGGGGACACATGTTGATGTAGAAGAGACATGAAGAAGAGGGGACACATGTTGATGTAGAAGAGACATGAAGAAGAGGGGACACATGTTGATGTAGAAGAGACATGAGAAGAGGGGACACATGTTGATGTAGAAGAGACATGAAGAAGAGGGGACACATGTTGATGTAGAAGAGACATGAAGAAGAGGGGACACATGTTGATGTAGAAGAGACATGAAGAAGAGGGGACACATGTTGATGTAGAAGAGACATGAAGAAGAGGGGACACATGTTGATGCAGAAGAGACATGAAGAAGAGGGGACACATGTTGATGTAGAAGAGACATGAAGAAGAGGGGACACATGTTGATGTAGAAGAGACACGAAGAAGAGGGGACACATGTTGATGTAGAAGAGACACGAAGAAGAGGGGACACATGTTGATGTAGAAGAGACATGAAGAAGAGGGGACACATGTTGATGTAGAAGAGACATGAAGAAGAGGATTTTGCATAATAGGTGACCTTTAACATCTTCTCCGCAGGAACCCAGTGTGCGTCTCTCAGCTACCGACAGTAATGGCGACCACCGTGATGGATAGAATCGGGCGAGTGTTCATCAGCCTGCAGCAGATCAGGGAGGTTCCCCAGATGCTGAACGAGGCCGCCCCCTCCATGCCCGGCACCCTAAAAGACTCCGAGGTTCCCACCTACTTCAGAGAGCGCTACGTCAGCACCGGCTACCGACCGCTCAACCAAAACTGGCGCTACTACTTCCTGTCTTTATTCCAGCGCCACAACGAGACCATGAACGTCTGGACTCACCTGCTGGCGTTTTTAGTTCTTCTGATTAAATTCAGGCAACTCGCTGAGACTGTGGACTTTGTCAGTGATCCTCATTCGTGGCCCTGTTGATCCTCATCGTGTCTTCCTTGATCTACACGGGTTTCAGTACAGTAGCCCACCTGCTGGGGGGCAAGTCTGAGCTGTGCAATTATAGTTTCTTCTTCCTGGATTATGTTGGGGTCGCGCAGTATCAGTACGGCAGTGCTGTGGTTCACTTTTACTACGCCGTGGAAGAGGGCTTCCACAGACACGTTCATGGGATCTTCATGCCTGTCGCGACCTTCCTCAGCTGTCTGTCATGTCTGGGATGCACCTATGGGAAGTACTGCAACTACAGACGTCCCATGTGGGTGCGTAAGGTGTGCCAGGTGGTGCCCTCAGCACTTAGCTATATGTGGGACACTAGCCCTGTGGCATATCGATTAATGTCATGGTATAAGAACAGCGATGATCCAGCGGTTTTCTATCATTTTGGCCAGGTGGCTTTCTTTCTTAGCTGCGGCTTCTTCTTCACCTGTCCTGTTTTAGAGCGATGCTTCCCTGGCCGGTGCGATTTTGTGGGACAGAGCCATCAGATATTCCATGTCTTTCTGTCTTGCTGCACCCTGTGTCAGATCCATGCCTCCTACCTTGACTACGTGGGCCGCAGGGAGCTGTACTCGCGTCTGCATGGCAGCGATGAGGCGGGTCTCTTTGTGGGACTGTATGTGTTAGTGTTAATTGGTTGCTCACTTATTGTTTTCTTAATGCTAAGGAAAGTCAAAAAACTGCTTGGTTGCAAGTCCAAATAATAGACGAGAGATTGTAGGAAAGGCATTCATGTGCCTTTATCGCCTCAGACTGCCCATTTTCCGAAACCCTAATAGTCAGAGAAATGTCCCCATTGCTTCAATTGTCGAAGGCGTCGAAGGCCTTTAATTGCCTACTCTGCCTCTGATTGGATAGTACTTGTTGCCTTTATGTGTTGGGTTGTTTAGGTTTAGACATTCGATTAGTGTGGTTCTATGCCGTTACCATAGGGATAACGGGCAGTTGCACACATGGACATTCAGATAAATGGATTTTGGGTCGGGACATTTTCAGACAATTGGAGTTTTGGAATTATAGAAATTAGGGCCCTAGAATGTTGGGTGTTTGTTCTTGGGATAACAATCTATCAGACCAACTGGCTTTGGGTCCAATGGGAAGATAAATGTCATCTGAATAATGGGCCATCAGAGCAATGGCGTTACCCATGACAGACAGGGAACTAACCATACTGTATACGCTTGTTTTATGTAAATACTTGTTTCATTTTGCATATTTCATAACTGTAAGGGCCAGAAAAAAAAGGGGCGGCGAGTATTTTGGGACTGAATTGTATTTGTATAGAGTTTGTGAAAATATCAAAGTTTTAAAGCATCAGCCAAGACTGGTACATACAACTTTTTACAGCTCATAGACATTCAAAAGATCAAATATATAACCGAGAAACGAATGTGTGCTTGTTGCAAGTTCAGACATCACCAGAAATCTACCATTCATACCGTAACTTCAATGTTTCTCCATGCCGGGCCTGGTCATTTGCACATGTTATGATATTTGGCATACAGGTGGTGCTGAGCGAGTGTTATTTTGTGAATGATGCCCTTCTCAACCGCCAAATACCTGCCATCAGATAATTGCACAGTGTCCAGGCTCTTCTGAGAGGATTTAAGTTGCCATTTTCATGGTGTCGTACATGTAGTTTGGACTTATGATGACATTTCATTGCTAGTGTATTACCTACTATGATAACGTTGGCATGCCCCCAGTCGAATCAATATTCAGCCTTGGACGGGGGCAGCGGTTAAAACCTATTTAACCCGTGAATCAATATCAGTTTGTGTATGCCAAATTTCAACATGTTGTCAGTGCTTTACCTTTCACTCTCCTGTGTTAATATGACTGCTTAACATGGACTCTGACGGCTTTGAAATGAGCATAGATAACTTGTTTCAGTTCCCCGTCATAAAGGGATGTCTGACAGCAAGGTAAAGCAGTAAAAGTATTACAAAAGATAGTGTACACTTAAGCTAATTATTCTCTCATACAACCCTATTTTGAGAAATGAAAACTATCTAGTTAACATGTTGTTTTGCTAGCTCCTTTTTAGATATAGCAATACACTGCCTCGAACTATTTAAGAAAGATAGATATTTTACGAGGGATTTAATATATTAGAGTCTTATATATTTGATGAATGTTTTGTATGATCACTGTATTGTGTCTTATGGGGAATCTTGAATGCTTCCCTTTTATTCCATAAGGGGAGAAGTGAATGTTGGTAAACGAGGGTACGTATTACAGATGAAGGTACCATATTATTTTAAATCTATGAGAGGTTACCCGTAGTGACCAAGATGTGAAGAAAGAGATTGAGTTATCCCTTCGATGCCCGAGTGACTGGACCCTACACTCTTCCATAAGTGGGTCAAAAAGGACCCGTATTAGATTTTTATGCCATTTTTTCATTTTGGTTAAGAAAACCACTTGTATAATATTTAGTATTATATTTTGGTTCACACTAGAAATACTTTATATTTAATTTTTCACTATTTATAATTTTAGACATTTTTTTTACATTTTGAAAAAATACGTTTTGAACATATCGATGCAAAGATCTCCGCTATTCTGAGACCCTCACAGTATTCCAGTCCCTTTTTAAGACTCATCTCTTCTCCTCTTGTCTACCCCCAAGCCCCCCCCCCATCAATCCATGCCGGTTGATCAAGTTTGATATTCCTACACCCCCCACCCTAACCTTCCCTTATATTGTAAAGCGATTTTGAGTCCTTGAAAAGCCCTATACAAATATAATGTTATTATTACACTGACAGGTTTCAGATCTTGCTGTGTAAAATAATCTTCCCGAGAGGTGTCACTTGTGATGTCGTCTGTGTGTTCTACAGTGAATGTATTCCTGACAGCAACAGGTGATAAGAATCAAAGGTTCCCATAGGAAATGCATGCGGGTAATTTTTGACCCACTTATGGAAGCTCGGGGTAGCAATACAAAAACTACAATTTCTTCAAATGTACATTTAAAATGTGAATGGCATGATATCCAACACATGTTTTTGAGGAATAGCTGGAATATGAAATGATAAAAAAATGTAATTACAAAGATACTTCAAGAAAACCACCTTAATTCAAAAAAGACCCACTTATGCATCTAAGGGTTAAACAATTATCTTTTGGAGACAGAGTGTGAAGGCAGATATGATCTTTATAAAAGCACCTTTTCTTCTCATAACCTCTTGTGCAAAAAGGGCGTGTTGACCTTTGCACACTAGTGTACACTTGTCAGTGACAAAGCGGTCATAAATAATGGTTAAAGCTCACATATACCGTACTATCTGATGCTCTGATTATTTTTGGATTAACTTGGACTCTGATTGTGAATTGAGCTCTACCTTATTGTGCCTTAAGTATTTTGATATGAAACTGTTATTTCTGTTAATGCACTTTCATTTTCTCAAAATGATCTCAAACCTGTATGAGTTGTATTTTCCTTGCTATAGCCAAGTGAAGTTAATGTTGTTAATACTGTTGTGTAGGTATAGATATGTTATGTTTAACTCGTATTATTACCATCAAAGTATCAGCAGCTCCTGCTTCTTAGATAGGTGGACCCAGTGGCGATCCTAGAGTCTGTGGGGGCCCTGGGCAAAAATTCACTGGGGGCCCCTCGAATCAGCTTTCATCACCATCAGTGGGCCCCCCCCCCCCCCGACATGTCGTTGCAGTAAATTAAAGGGTGTTTCATGTTGTCGTTGCTGTGGACCTTCTTAATCTCCCTTCTTTGGGGGCCCCAAGCAGTTGCCTGCCTTGCCTGTTCGCAAGGGGCGCCCCTGGGTGGACCTACATGAACAACACAATATTATGCAAAACAACAGACTAGGGCCCTGGGGGGTATTTTCTTCCTCCACTGAATATAAACCCTCCTGTGTGCCTACATTTCTCACAATACTTTACCTGGAACATGACAGCATGTAATAGTCTGCAGTGCAGGCTCACACACATTCACGATGTGACTTTGGGGCAGGGCGATTACTAGAAAGAAGACATTTTTATAAGGTGAGAACATTTGTTTTGTGTCCTTGTGTAGTTGTCTCTGTTAATTTGAAATTGCAGTCCGTTTGTGTCTTCTTATAGTTCATTTGAGTATTTGTAGAATGTCTGTCTATTTGAGTTGTTTTGTGTCCTTTTGGAAAATATGTTAAACTATCATTAAGAAAAATAACTCCTGTAATATCCCTGGGTTAGGCTGCAAATGCTCGACATTTAACTGAAGCAATTTCTTGTAGAGATGTTAAGAAAGAATGGCTCTTCGGCCTCCATAATTGAACTACAATCACTCTGTATTTAAATAATAGCTGTCAGGCAGTCTGTACCTAAACTGTGTGATCTGTGGTCAGATCTGCTGCTGCTTGTCATAGCCTGTTTGTCAGGTCTGTGTGTACTGAATGAACTCTGAATAGATTCACTCACAAAGAATGTGCCAGGGGAGTTCACATCCACACAGCCAGGACACCTTTCATGCCTTGCACTGCTGGTAAATCCCATTGTATTCAGATTCTAATGCAATATCATTTTTTTTTTACGATTGTGCATCGACCGAGGCATTGGATTGAATTACCTGAGATTTGACGACACTTTCCAAATATCTTCTACATTAACTACAATATTAAGGTGTCAGTGAACACACCACACAACAACTTTCTCTACTCAGTCTGACCACGTTATACAAGTGTACTGTGTTAATGCACCTCACGTCTGAGGGTTTCTTTCACACGATTATTGTTCTCAGAAAAGCACCTTCTTCCTCCTGAATGACCCACCCGGCCGCTGTCTAGAGAAATACACCGCAATGCAGAGTTTCCGGTATCGCTTTTCAAAATAAAACACGTATCGACGCGTAATGGCAGTGGCAAGCTCATGGCTGTATAAAGGAAAGGGCTTGCTTCTCAATCTCAATAGTTCTTGTATGTAAGTTACTGCACCAAAGCTTAACAATACTCTAAAGTAAAACTCCTCTCGCCTGCTTTTTGGTTGATTAACCCAGGATAGATCAAATATAGGTTTAACATTTAAATATAGGATAACTCATGTGCCAAATCAATCTGTATGCACGAATGCAAGACGTATGGTTACGTAGATTTAGGATTACAATTTTTGTAATTGGTATTTAGTATATTTCACCATTTCAATCTATATGTGTTTTTCCAAGATTTGGATTCAAGATGTTTGTCTTTAATCTGGTTATATAAGTACAATTGTGTGATATTCTTGCTATTTTTGATAGGATAAACCATAAAAACATCTGAAATTGATTAAAAAAACACAAGGCTAAAATGAAATTAAGATAACAACTCTAAATAAATACATGCATAGCCGATTATATACTATTTTTATGCCTGACTACTTTTTCATTGCTGCTATTATGGAGACTACACAAACAAGCAATAAAAGTGATTCCTAGTCAATGTTTTATTTGACGTTTACATTCCATTAAAAAACATTTAAGATCCATCTAGTATTGTGAATGAAAGGGATTCCTTTCAATCAAGCTTTTATTTTTATGACAGAAACCTTAACTTCCGGTTGTCTTTTAAGTAAATGAAGTATCTTGGAGTTTCTCACTTCTGAACTATATTCAATCTGTCAAATATTTTCTGCCTCGGCGGGCGGAGGTCGAGGAGGAGGAAGACGCTTCAGCTGAAGGAACTCAAACCACCAACAAGTGAGTGAAATGTCCGAAAAATAAACCTGTTCCAAAGTGATGCGCACGAGTTTTAATAAGTATCTTGTTAGTTTTGAGACTGTTGAGGAACTGTCTTAAACTGAACAGGGTTCAGACATTTATACAGCATGCAAACGACTGACTTTAAAGGACTCAACTCAGTCAACGAGGTTTATACCAATACTCGGTCATTGGTAGACAGTAACGAAGTACTTACTAAAGTAGAAGTACTGTTATGAGGTACTTGTAGGCTTACTTAAGTACAGAGGTGGAAAGTAACTAAGTAGTTCTACTCAAGTACAGTACTTAGTGGTTTAATGTAACTTAGTACTCGAAACTACTTTGAGGTACTTGTACTTTACTTGAGTATTTCCATTTTCAAGATTCAAAGCTTTATTGTAATGTGCACAGCAGCTACAGTGTATACACTGAAGTCTCAGGCTCCTCCAACAGAGCAACATGAATTATATGGGACATAAAACAGATAAAATAGTGCAAGACAATGTTTTGAGATGTGCAGTAAAATACAAATAAAATAGAAATAGTGCCAGAAGAGCCTATATACAAGTACATGGAGTATGAGATGCAAACAGGTGAATGTTATGGATGTTCTTTAGAGAGTTCTGTTTGTGTACTTCTACGCCACAAGAATCTGATAGGTAAATACTTTTACTCCACTACATTTATTTAATACCTTGAATTAATTCACAGATGTGGATGAATGATGGTAAATATAATCAAGTGTTAAATCAGACTTTAGTTCCACCTGGAGTAAATCCACCAGCTACCCTGCAGTCTACAAAGTACTTCAGACTAGCTGCACCTTCACCAGCTTTGAGAACACTTTCATGATCAATCATTATAAAACATATCATATCTCATATAAGTACAAGCAGGCCGGCCCGTAGCACTGGCGTTATAGATGTTCGCCTAGGGCGCCAGATCTGGGGGAGCTACGCTGGTAGCTCTGGGAGGGAATTTTTTTTTTTTTTTACCGTTGGTGCTCATCCTAATTTTCGGCCTTGATGTAACAATATTCATAATTAAGTAAATGTAACACCCTTTTCATCCGGTTACACTTTTCATTTGCCCTGTACGATGGGCCGCTGGTAAGTGAATGAGAATGGGGGTGTTGGCTTATCTGGCGCCCGCGGCTCACAGCCAAAGTGCGAGCGTGGAGCGAGCAAGAGAGAGAGAGAGAGAGAGAGGGCGCACTGGTACCGGCGCTGTTGTTATTAGAATCTGCTAAATCGG
>NC_047513.1:32495560-32640560 GCF_902827115.2 Pseudochaenichthys georgianus | reverse complement strand
TGAAGAAGAGACATGGAGAAGAGGGGACACATGTTGATGTAGAAAGAGACATGAAGAAGAGGGGACACATGTTGATGTAGAAGAGACATGGAGAAGAGGGGACACATGTTGATGTAGAAGAGACATGAAGAAGAGGGGACACATGTTGATGTAGAAGAGACATGAAGAAGAGGGGACACATGTTGATGTAGAAGAGACATGAAGAAGAGGGGACACATGTTGATGAAGAAGAGACATGGAGAAGAGGGGACACATGTTGATGTAGAAGAGACATGAAGAAGAGGGGACACATGTTGATGTAGAAGAGACATGGAGAAGAGGGGACACATGTTGGTGAAGAAGAGGGGACACATGTTGATGTAGAAGAGACATGAAGAAGAGGGGACACATGTTGATGTAGAAGAGACATGGAGAAGAGGGGACACATGTGATGTAGAAGAGACATAAAGAAGAGGGGACACATGTTGATGTAGAAGAAAGAAGAGGGGGACACATGTTGATGTAGAAGAGACATGAAGAAGAGGGGACACATGTTGATGTAGAGAGACATGAGGAAGAGGGGACACATGTTGATGTAGAAGAGACATGAAGACGAGGGGACACATGTTTATGTAGAAGAGACATGGAGAAGAGGGGACACATGTTGATGTAGAAGAGGGGACACATGTTGATGTAGAAGAGACATGGAGAAGAGGGGACACATGTTGATGTAGAAGAGACATGAAGAAGAGGGGGACACATGTTGATGTAGAAGAGGGGACACATTGTTGATGTAGAAGAGACATGGAGAAGAGGGGACACATGTTGATGTAGAAGAGACATGAAGAAAGGGGACACATGTTGATGTAGAAGAGACATGAAGAAGAGGGGACACATGTTGATGTAGAAGAGACATGAAGAAGAGGGGACACATGTTGATTTAAAAGA
Organism: Pseudochaenichthys georgianus; assembly: GCF_902827115.2. NCBI lineage: Eukaryota > Metazoa > Chordata > Actinopteri > Perciformes > Channichthyidae > Pseudochaenichthys > Pseudochaenichthys georgianus. The sequence continues at coordinate 32,639,633 of NC_047513.1, read as the reverse complement.
GACATGAAGAAGAGGGGACACATGTTGATGTAGAAGAGGGGACACATGTTGATGTAGAAGAGACATGAAGAAGAGGGGACACATGTTGATGTAGAAGAGACATGAAGAAGAGGGGACACATGTTGATGTAGAAGAGATATGAAGAAGAGGGGACACATGTTGATGTAGAAGAGACATGAGGAAGAGGGGACACATGTTGATCTAGAAGAGACATGAGGAAGAGGGGACACATGTTGATGTAGAAGAGACATGAAGAAGAGGGGACACATGTTGATGTAGAAGAGACATGAAGAAGAGGGGACACATGTTGATGTAGAAGAGACATGAAGAAGAGGGGACACATGTTGATGTAGAAGAGAGGACACATGTTGACGTAGAAGAGACATGGAGAAGAGGGGACACATGTTTGATGTAGAAGAGACATGAAGAAGAGGGGACACATGTTGATGTAGAAGAGACATGAAGAAGAGGGGACACATGTTGATGTAGAAGAGACATGGAGAATAGGGGACACATGTTGATGTAGAAGAGACATGGAGAAGAGGGGGCACATTTTGATGTAGAAGAGATATGAAGAAGAGGGGACACATGTTGATGTAGAAGAGACATGAGGAAGAGGGGACACATGTTGATCTAGAAGAGACATGAGGAGGAGGGGACACATGTTGATGTAGAAGAGACATGAAGAAGAGGGGACACATGTTGATGTAGAAGAGACATGAAGAAGAGGGGACACATGTTGATGTAGAAGAGACATGAAGACGAGGGGACACATGTTGATGTAGAAGAGACATGGAGAAGAGGGGACACATGTTGATGTAGAAGAGGGGACACATGTTGATGTAGAAGACACATGTTGATGTAGAAGAGGGGACACATGTTGATGTAGAAGAGGGGACACATGTTGATGTAGAAGATACATGGAGAAGAGGGACACATGTTGATGTAGAAGAGACATGAAGAAGAGGGGACACATGTTGATGTAGAAGAGACATGGAGAAGAGGGGACACATGTTGATGTAGAAGAGACATGAAGAAGAGGGGACACATGTTGATGTAGAAGAGACATGAAGAAGAGGGGACACATGTTGATGTAGAAGAGACATGAAGAAGAGGGGACACATGTTGATGTAGAAGAGACATGAAGAAGAGGGGACACATGTTGATGTAGAATGAGAAGAGGGACACATGTTGATGTAGAAGAGACATGAAGAAGAGGGGACACATGTTGATGTAGAAGAGACATGAAGAAGAGGGGACACATGTTGATGTAGAAGAGACATGGAGAATAGGGGACACATGTTGATGTAGAAGAGACATGGAGAAGAGGGGGCACATTTTGATGTAGAAGAGACATGGAGAAAAGGGGACACATGTTGATGTAGAAGAGACATGAAGAAGAGGGGACACATGTTGATGTAGAAGAGACATGAAGAAGAGGGACACATTTTGATGTAGAAGAGACATGAAGAAGAGGGGACACATGTTGATGTAGAAGAGACATGAAGAAGAGGGGACACATGTTGATGTATAAGAGACATGAAGAAGAGGGGACACATGTTGATGTAGAAGAGACATGAAGAAGAGGGGACACATGTTGATGTAGAAGAGACATGAGGAAGAGGGGACACATGTTGATCTAGAAGAGACATGAGGAAGAGGGGACACATGTTGATGTAGAAGAGACATGAGAAGAGGGGACACATGTTGATGTAGAAGAGACATGAAGAAGAGGGGACACATGTTGATGTAGAAGAGACATGAAGACGAGCGGACACATGTTGATGTAGAAGAGACATGGAGAAGAGGGGACACATGTTGATGAAGAAGAGGGGACACATGTTGATGTAGAAGAGACATGAAGAAGAGGGGACACATGTTGATGTAGAAGAGACATGGAGAAGAGGGGACACATGTTGATGTAGAAGAGACATGAAGAAGAGGGGACACATGTTGATGTAGAAGAGACATGAAGAAGAGGGGACACATGTTGATGTAGAAGAGACATGAAGAAGAGGGGACACATGTTGATGTAGAAGAGGGGGACACATGTTGATGTAGAAGAGACATGGAGAAGAGGGGACACATGTTGATGTAGAAGAGACATGAAGAAAAGGGGACACATGTTGATGTAGAAGAGACATGAAGAAGAGGGGACACATGTTGATGTAGAAGAGACATGAAGAAGAGGGGGACACATGTTGATGTAGAAGAGACATGAAGAAGAGGGGACACATGTTGATGTAGAAGAGACATGAAGAAGAGGGGACACATGTTGATGTAGAAGAGGGACACATGTTGATGTAGAAGAGACATGAAGAAGAGGGGACACATGTTGATGTAGAAGAGACATGGAGAAGAGGGGACACATGTTGATGTAGAAGAGACATGGAGAAGAGGGGACACATGTTGATGTAGAAGAGACATGAGAAGAGGGGACACATGTTGATGTAGAAGAGGGGACACATGTTGATGTAGAAGAGACATGGAGAAGAGGGGACACATGTTGATGTAGAAGAGACATGAAGAAAAGGGGACACATGTTGATGTAGAAGAGACATGAAGAAGAGGGGACACATGTTGATGTAGAAGAGACATGAAGAAGAGGGGACACATGTTGATGTAGAAGAGACATGAAGAAGAGGGGACACATGTTGATGTAGAGGAGACATGAAGAAGAGGGGACAGATGTTGATGTAGAAGAGACATGAAGAAGAGGGGACACGATGTTGATGTAGAAGAGACATGAAGAAGAGGGGACACATGTTGATGTAGAAGAGACATGAAGAAGAGGGGACACATGTTGATGTAGAAGAGACATGAAGAAGAGGGGACACATGTTGATGTAGAAGAGACATGAAGAAGAGGGGACACATGTTGATGTAGAAGAGACATGAAGAAGAGGGGACACATGTTGATGTAGAAGAGACATGAAGAAGAGGGGACACATGTTGATGCAGAAGAGACATGAAGAAGAGGGGACACATGTTGATGTAGAAGAGACATGAAGAAGAGGGGACACATGTTGATGTAGAAGAGACACGAAGAAGAGGGGACACATGTTGATGTAGAAGAGACACGAAGAAGAGGGGACACATGTTGATGTAGAAGAGACATGAAGAAGAGGGGACACATGTTGATGTAGAAGAGACATGAAGAAGAGGATTTTGCATAATAGGTGACCTTTAACATCTTCTCCGCAGGAACCCAGTGTGCGTCTCTCAGCTACCGACAGTAATGGCGACCACCGTGATGGATAGAATCGGGCGAGTGTTCATCAGCCTGCAGCAGATCAGGGAGGTTCCCCAGATGCTGAACGAGGCCGCCCCCTCCATGCCCGGCACCCTAAAAGACTCCGAGGTTCCCACCTACTTCAGAGAGCGCTACGTCAGCACCGGCTACCGACCGCTCAACCAAAACTGGCGCTACTACTTCCTGTCTTTATTCCAGCGCCACAACGAGACCATGAACGTCTGGACTCACCTGCTGGCGTTTTTAGTTCTTCTGATTAAATTCAGGCAACTCGCTGAGACTGTGGACTTTGTCAGTGATCCTCATTCGTGGCCCCTGTTGATCCTCATCGTGTCTTCCTTGATCTACACGGGTTTCAGTACAGTAGCCCACCTGCTGGGGGGCAAGTCTGAGCTGTGCAATTATAGTTTCTTCTTCCTGGATTATGTTGGGGTCGCGCAGTATCAGTACGGCAGTGCTGTGGTTCACTTTTACTACGCCGTGGAAGAGGGCTTCCACAGACACGTTCATGGGATCTTCATGCCTGTCGCGACCTTCCTCAGCTGTCTGTCATGTCTGGGATGCACCTATGGGAAGTACTGCAACTACAGACGTCCCATGTGGGTGCGTAAGGTGTGCCAGGTGGTGCCCTCAGCACTTAGCTATATGTGGGACACTAGCCCTGTGGCATATCGATTAATGTCATGGTATAAGAACAGCGATGATCCAGCGGTTTTTCTATCATTTTGGCCAGGTGGCTTTCTTTCTTAGCTGCGGCTTCTTCTTCACCTGTCCTGTTTTAGAGCGATGCTTCCCTGGCCGGTGCGATTTTGTGGGACAGAGCCATCAGATATTCCATGTCTTTCTGTCTTGCTGCACCCTGTGTCAGATCCATGCCTCCTACCTTGACTACGTGGGCCGCAGGGAGCTGTACTCGCGTCTGCATGGCAGCGATGAGGCGGGTCTCTTTGTGGGACTGTATGTGTTAGTGTTAATTGGTTGCTCACTTATTGTTTTCTTAATGCTAAGGAAAGTCAAAAAACTGCTTGGTTGCAAGTCCAAATAATAGACGAGAGATTGTAGGAAAGGCATTCATGTGCCTTTATCGCCTCAGACTTACTGCCCATTTTCCGAAACCCTAATAGTCAGAGAAATGTCCCCATTGCCTCAATTGTCGAAGGCGTCGAAGGCCTTTAATTGCCTACTCTGCCTCTGATTGGATAGTACTTGTTGCCTTTATGTGTTGGGTTGTTTAGGTTTAGACATTCGATTAGTGTGGTTCTATGCCGTTACCATAGGGATAACGGGCAGTTGCACACATGGACATTCAGATAAATGGATTTTGGGTCGGGACATTTTCAGACAATTGGAGTTTTGGAATTATAGAAATTAGGGCCCTAGAAATGTTGGGTGTTTGTTCTTGGGATAACAATCTATCAGACCAACTGGCTTTGGGTCCAATGGGAAGATAAATGTCATCTGAATAATGGGCCATCAGAGCAATGGCGTTACCCATGACAGACAGGGAACTAACCATACTGTATACGCTTGTTTTATGTAAATACTTGTTTCATTTTGCATATTTCATAACTGTAAGGGCCAGATTAAAAAAAGGGGCGGCGAGTATTTTGGGACTGAATTGTATTTGTATAGAGTTTGTGAAAATATCAAAGTTTTAAAGCATCAGCCAAGACTGGTACATACAACTTTTTACAGCTCATAGACATTCAAAAGATCAAATATATAACCGAGAAACGAATGTGTGCTTGTTGCAAGTTCAGACATCACCAGAAATCTACCATTCATACCGTAACTTCAATGTTTCTCCATGCCGGGCCTGGTCATTTGCACATGTTATGATATTTGGCATACAGGTGGTGCTGAGCGAGTGTTATTTTGTGAATGATGCCCTTTCTCAACCGCCAAATACCTGCCATCAGATAATTGCACAGTGTCCAGGCTCTTCTGAGAGGATTTAAGTTGCCATTTTCATGGTGTCGTACATGTAGTTTGGACTTATGATGACATTTCATTGCTAGTGTATTACCTACTATGATAACGTTGGCATGCCCCCAGTCGAATCAATATTCAGCCTTGGACGGGGGGCAGCGGTTAAAACCTATTTAACCCGTGAATCAATATCAGTTTGTGTATGCCAAATTTCAACATGTTGTCAGTGCTTTACCTTTCACTCTCCTGTGTTAATATGACTGCTTAACATGGACTCTGACGGCTTTGAAATGAGCATAGATAACTTGTTTCAGTTCCCCGTCATAAAGGGATGTCTGACAGCAAGGTAAAGCAGTAAAAGTATTACAAAAGATAGTGTACACTTAAGCTAATTATTCTCTCATACAACCCTATTTTGAGAAATGAAAACTATCTAGTTAACATGTTGTCCTTTTGCTAGCTCCTTTTTAGATATAGCAATACACTGCCTCGAACTATTTAAGAAAGATAGATATTTTACGAGGGATTTAATATATTAGAGTCTTATATATTTGATGAATGTTTTGTATGATCACTGTATTGTGTCTTATGGGGAATCTTGAATGCTTCCCTTTTATTCCATAAGGGGAGAAGTGAATGTTGGTAAACGAGGGTACGTATTACAGATGAAGGTACCATATTATTTTAAATCTATGAGAGGTTACCCGTAGTGACCAAGATGTGAAGAAAGAGATTGAGTTATCCCTTCGATGCCCGAGTGACTGGACCCTACACTCTTCCATAAGTGGGTCAAAAAGGACCCGTATTAGATTTTTATGCCATTTTTTTCATTTTGGTTAAGAAAACCACTTGTATAATATTTAGTATTATATTTTGGTTCACACTAGAAATACTTTATATTTAATTTTTCACTATTTATAATTTTAGACATTTTTTTTACATTTTGAAAAAATACGTTTTGAACATATCGATGCAAAGATCTCCGCTATTCTGAGACCCTCACAGTATTCCAGTCCCTTTTCAAGACTCATCTCTTCTCCTCTTGTCTACCCCCAAGCCCCCCCCCCCATCAATCCATGCCGGTTGATCAAGTTTGATATTCCTACACCCCCCACCCTAACCTTCCCTTATATTGTAAAGCGATTTTGAGTCCTTGAAAAGCCCTATACAAATATAATGTATTATTATTACACTGACAGGTTTCAGATCTTGCTGTGTAAAATAATCTTCCCGAGAGGTGTCACTTGTGATGTCGTCTGTGTGTTCTACAGTGAATGTATTCCTGACAGCAACAGGTGATAAGAATCAAAGGTTCCCATAGGAAATGCATGCGGGTAATTTTTGACCCACTTATGGAAGCTCGGGGTAGCAATACAAAAACTACAATTTCTTCAAATGTACATTTAAAATGTGAATGGCATGATATCCAACACATGTTTTTGAGGAATAGCTGGAATATGAAATGATAAAAAAATGTAATTACAAAGATACTTCAAGAAAACCACCTTAATTCAAAAAGACCCACTTATGCATCTAAGGGTTAAACAATTATCTTTTGGAGACAGAGTGTGAAGGCAGATATGATCTTTATAAAAGCACCTTTTCTTCTCATAACCTCTTGTGCAAAAAGGGCGTGTTGACCTTTGCACACTAGTGTCCACTTGTCAGTGACAAAGCGGTCATAAATAATGGTTAAAGCTCACATATACCGTACTATCTGATGCTCTGATTATTTTTGGATTAACTTGGACTCTGATTGTGAATTGAGCTCTACCTTATTGTGCCTTAAGTATTTTGATATGAAACTGTTATTTCTGTTAATGCACTTTTCATTTTCTCAAAATGATCTCAAACCTGTATGAGTTGTATTTTCCTTGCTATAGCCAAGTGAAGTTAATGTTGTTAATACTGTTGTGTAGGTATAGATATGTTATGTTTAACTCGTATTATTACCATCAAAGTATCAGCAGCTCCTGCTTCTTAGATAGGTGGACCCAGTGGCGATCCTAGAGTCTGTGGGGGCCCTGGGCAAAAATTCACTGGGGGCCCCTCGAATCAGCTTTCATCACCATCAGTGGGCCCCCCCCCCCCCCCCCCCCCCCCCCCGACATGTCGTTGCAGTAAATTAAAGGGTGTTTCATGTTGTCGTTGCTGTGGACCTTCTTAATCTCCCTTCTTTGGGGGCCCCAAGCAGTTGCCTGCCTTGCCTGTTCGCAAGGGGCGCCCCTGGGTGGACCTACATCTACAGAACGACCTGCAGAATGAGACGAAATGATATTGCTTGTGGGAGTGAATTATGTAATGCATTTCATTCAATATTTAACAAAAGATACATAAATCAATATGCCTTTGAAATTAAAAAAATTAGGCGATTTATATATATGAATTCATACAAATAAAGACATTTAAATGAGTATGCATAGACTAAACAACAAACCGTGAATTAGAATTTAAAGATTGTAAAATAGAGAAATGTGGGATAAAATCATGCTTTGAAATCTATTTATCTATAAAACAATAGTGACGCATTTCTATATTTTTGAATGTATACATTTGTATGGCCTTGTGTGTATTTAGGGATATATTGAACACAATATTGAATCAAAGATGGCATTACATAATTCAGTGCAAAAATATGTGTGGTAATAATACGCCCCTGTAATTTCCCTGTTAAAAAGAGTTACTTTTTTGTGGGGATATATGTGTTAATGCATGTGCTGTATTATTTCTTTATGGAAGAATTGTGGATAAATATGATTGTTGTTTGGTCTCCACAGCCATTTGTAAACTGTACAGACACACTTTGATACCTAACATGTGTGTTGATACTCTGTACATCTTGTCTTGTCACTTTCACTGTGCCTTATTGTTCTGATTAAACATAAAACATGGATTTGTAGTCCAATGTGTTAGGATTATATGCAAAGGAAGCATTTCCTCAGTAATGAAATAAAACATGTTTCATAAAACTGGATGATGTATTAATACAATTATTTGATTCTACATCTTACCAATAAGGTGACCCAATATCATTAAAAAATCTAAGTCAAGCGTAAAAAAACAGAACCAGTAAAACAAAGAGATTTCATGAAAAGAGAGCCCATGTAGGAAAGATGTCAGCTATTTGCCTGTTTGTGAAAATAAACGAGCGCACGGAAATGCAAACTGTCTTCACTTCAACTCGTAAAACAAGTAACACAGACGTTTTAGTTGTTCATTTGGTTGTCCCTGGGTCTCTTTGGAGCCGTTTGTTGTCCCTGGGTCTCTTGTGCCTGACTGCCCTTCTTCATGGTCAATGTGAGTCTCTGTTTCTCTCTACAGTTCACTTTGGAGTTATTTTGGTCTTTTTAGTCTCGTAGTTCAATCAATCAATCAATGTTTATTTATATAGCCCAATATCACAAATGTTACATTTGTCTCAGTGGTCTTCACAGTTTATACAGAATATCAGTATGACAATACCACACCCTCTGTCCTTAGACCCTCTGTCCTCAGACCCTCTGTCCTCAGACCCTCACATCGTACAAGGAAAAACTTCAAAAGAAAACCCAGTTTAAAGGGAAAAATGGGAGAAACCTTAGGGAGAGCGACAGAGGAGGGATCCCTCTCCCAGGACGGACAGACGTGCAATAGATGCCGTGTGTAAATTGAAAAGATAATACATTTGCAACATAGGTAGTCCAAATGTTTGGAAATGCATGTGTGTATAATAGGAAGATGAATCCACAAGGATATCCATCCAGGACCACAGCCACGACTCAAGATCCAGCGCTCGCGATCCAGGATTCGTAGTTGTTTTATGTTTATTTGTTGTCCTTTTGAGTCTCTTCCTGGTTGTTACGTGGCTCTTGAGTAACATTGTGTAGGTGAAGGCCAGCGGGGCCAGTTACACTATGGACTCTTCGCCTAGTATGATCATTAAGCAATCCATCTACTGATATATGTTCCAATAAATGTCCCACGGCCCAACTCATATTTCCAAGACTGAATACCTTATGCAATGAACTAGTCAAAGAGTTGTCCTTCTGAGTCTTGAATCATCTTTGGCAAACATCATAGGTCTCGAGCAGAGTGCGACGCCTTCCACGGATAAATCTGTTTTTATACAGTTTGAATTATACATGCTCAGTCATGAGACAATATAGACCCATGACTATGTCAACTGTCACGGCCTAAGAGGTTATATCGCACCTTGTGACTGGTCATACCTAAAGGATGTTTTCTTAATTAAATGTATATATTCGGGCATGTAAGGATATTTCATTATATTTTTTATTTCCAAACTCTTTTGAAAGGGTCCTTTGCACCCAATGGCATAGCCTGAGCTGCAGCTGATTTAACCCTTAGATGCACGAGAGACTGGACCCTACACTTGTCCATAAGTGGGTCAAAAAGTACCCGTATTAGAATAATGTGTTTTTATGCTATTTGTCATTTTGGTTAAGGAAAATCACTTGTATAATATTTAGTATTATATTTTGGTTCACACTAGAAATATTTTATATTTAAAATTTCACTATTTATAATTTTAGGCATTTTTTTTACATTTTGAAAAAAAAATGAAATTCCATACAAAATGCATGCGGGTCATTTTTGTCCCACTTATGGAAGCTTGGCAATACAAAAACTACAATTTCTTAAAATGTATAACATTTAATTTTTAAATGTGAATGGCATGATATCCAAAACATGTTTTTTGAGGAATAGCTGGAATATGAAATGATAACAATTTTTGATTACAAAGATACTCTAAGAAAACAAGAGTCAAATAGTCAAAATAGACCCACTTATGCATCTAAGGGTTAAAGAAAGCCCTCTGTCCAGCAAATGTTTTCAAACCAAAGCCGCAACGATGGAAGGTCCATTAGTATGCACCACTTGTTGGTTCAGTTTCTGTGCAATGTAGACAGGGGGCTCCATTGTGGGACTCTGCCATTAGTCCTGAAACTATTGAGCATGAACCTCATTTGGTGTTCTGTTAACACTATTTACAAAAGTAAATCCTCTCCAAATGACTTCTCTTTCAGAAATAGGATAATGTTTTTCTCAGAGGGACCAAGTGCTAATGAAATACCTACTGCCCCCAAGTGGTCATGAAAATAGCAAACTGCATTGGATTAAGTCAAACTGAGAATCTACTGGGATGCAGAGTTAGAGAATTAAGAACAACAGGTGAGAAGATGGTTGGGGTAGTAGGTGATGGGGAAAGGAAGAAAAGTCTAAAGGCATCTGGTGGATGGAAGGAAATCAAAGACTCCTATAAAACTAATAGATTTTTGTTGCAACATGTTGCCGTTGTATATGTTGGTGTTCCAGGCCTTTAATTAATTTAGTCCGGATTAAACAAAATAAACACAGGTTAAAGAAGACATATTCTGCTCATTTTGAAGTTCATATCAGTATGTAGTGTCTCTACTTTAAAGAGTCCTTGTTAGAACGGGGTACAAAAATACTGGACTCAAATGCGACGGCTCAGATTTTAATGGAAAAATAAAACAAGTTTTACCAAAAAAATCACTCAAGCGAGGACAAAACAAAACTTCTCGATTTCAAACAAACAAAACTCTTCTCTTTTAACGCTGGGTCTCTGGACATGGAAGCACACTGAAACAAGACGAACTGGCACAAGACAAAGGGAGACAAGGACTATTTATACATGAGGGAATAGGGACCAGGTGGAAACAATCAGGGGCGGGGCAGACGCTGACGGAAAATCACCCAAAGTGAGGAATTTACAGGACCTGAAAGGAAAGACACGAGGTAAGGACAACATAAAACAGGAAATGGGAAAACGAGACATGACATGAAGTAACAAGAAAACTACATACCTGACTAAACACAGACATAAAACAAACACGACTAACACAATTGACGAGACACCACAGTCCTCTCCTGCTGATGTTCAGGTGTGTATCAGTATGTCGTGTCTCTACTTTAAAGAGTCCTCTCCTGCTGATGTTCAGGTGTATATCAGTATGTAGTGTCTCTACTTTAAAGAGTCCTCTCCTGCTGATGTTCAGGTGTATATCAGTATGTAGTGTCTCTACTTTAAAGAGTCCTCTCCTGCTGATGTTCAGGTGTATATCAGTATGTAGTGTCTCTACTTTAAAGAGTCCTCTCTCCTGCTGATGTTCAGGTGTATATCAGTATGTAGTGTCTCTACTTTAAAGAGTCCTCGCCTACTGATGTTCTGGTGTATATCAGTATGTAGTGTTTCTACTTTAAAGAGTCCTCTCCTGCTGATGTTCAGGTGTATATCAGTATGTAGTGTCTCTACTTTAAAGAGTTCTCTCCTGCTGATGTTCAGGTGTATATCAGTATGTAGTGTCTCTACTTTAAAGAGTCCTCTCCTGCTGATGTTCAGGTGTATATCAGTATGTAGTGTCTCTACTTTAAAGAGTCCTCTCCTGCTGATGTTCAGGTGTATATCAGTATGTAGTGTCTCTACTTTAAAGAGTCCTCTCCTGCTGATGTTCAGGTGTATATCAGTATGTAGTGTCTCTACTTTAAAGAGTCCTCTCCTGCTGATGTTCAGGTGTATATCAGTATGTAGTGTCTCTACTTTAAAGAGTCCTCGCCTACTGATGTTCTGGTGTATATCAGTATGTAGTGTCTCTACTTTAAAGAGTCCTCTCCTGCTGATGTTCAGGTGTATATCAGTATGTAGTGTCTCTACTTTAAAGAGTTCTCTCCTGCTGATGTTCAGGTGTATATCAGTATGTAGTGTCTCTACTTTAAAGAGTCCTCTCCTGCTGATGTTCAGGTGTGTATCAGTATGTCGTGTCTCTACTTTAAAGAGTCCTCTCCTGCTGATGTTCAGGTGTATATCAGTATGTAGTGTCTCTACTTTAAAGAGTCCTCTCCTGCTGATGTTCAGGTGTATATCAGTATGTAGTGTCTCTACTTTAAAGAGTCCTCTCCTGCTGATGTTCAGGTGTGTATCAGTATGTAGTGTCTCTACTTTAAAGAGTCCTCTCCTGCTGATGTTCAGGTGTATATCAGTATGTAGTGTCTCTACTTTAAAGAGTCCTCTCCTGCTGATGTTCAGGTGTGTATCAGTATGTAGTGTCTCTACTTTAAAGAGTCCTCTCCTGCTGATGTTCAGGTGTATATCAGTATGTAGTGTCTCTACTTTAAAGAGTCCTCTCCTGCTGATGTTCAGGTGTATATCAGTATGTAGTGTCTCTACTTTAAAGAGTCCTCTCTCCTGCTGATGTTCAGGTGTATATCAGTATGTAGTGTCTCTACTTTAAAGAGTCCTCGCCTACTGATGTTCTGGTGTATATCAGTATGTAGTGTCTCTACTTTAAAGAGTCCTCTCCTGCTGATGTTCAGGTGTATATCAGTATGTAGTGTCTCTACTTTAAAGAGTTCTCTCCTGCTGATGTTCAGGTGTATATCAGTATGTAGTGTCTCTACTTTAAAGAGTCCTCTCCTGCTGATGTTCAGGTGTATATCAGTATGTAGTGTCTCTACTTTAAAGAGTCCTCTCCTGCTGATGTTCAGGTGTATATCAGTATGTAGTGTCTCTACTTTAAAGAGTCCTCTCCTGCTGATGTTCAGGTGTATATCAGTATGTAGTGTCTCTACTTTAAAGAGTCCTCTCCTGCTGATGTTCAGGTGTATATCAGTATGTAGTGTCTCTACTTTAAAGAGTCCTCGCCTACTGATGTTCTGGTGTATATCAGTATGTAGTGTCTCTACTTTAAAGAGTCCTCTCCTGCTGATGTTCAGGTGTATATCAGTATGTAGTGTCTCTACTTTAAAGAGTTATCTCCTGCTGATGTTCAGGTGTATATCAGTATGTAGTGTCTCTACTTTAAAGAGTCCTCTCCTGCTGATGTTCAGGTGTATATCAGTATGGAGTGTCTCTACTTTAAAGAGTCCTCTCTCCTGCTGATATGTGTCTATCACAACTGGACCTTCTGTAGACACACACCCCCCCGCCCCCCCCCCCTGTGGCATTTATCTAGGTCAGGGGTTACCAACATTTTTTAGGATGAGGGCTACTTTCAAAAAATAAAACAAGTCGGGGGCTACTTTTACTCCTCTTTTTTTTGTTTTTTGCAGTGTATATATTTAGCACATTTTAACATTATTATATGCTGACCTTTAACCTTTGTGTGCTGTTTGGGTCTGTGTGACCCGTTTTCAGTGTTTACTAAAAGAACATGTATGCAATTTAATTATTTTAACCTGCTTTATTTGGGGGGGTCCTCACCTCCTCCAGGGTGGACGGGCCTCACCTCCTCTGGGGGGGTCCGGGGGCATGCACCCCCGGGAAGAGTTTTTTAAAAATGTTGAAGTGAAATGCATCAATCTGGTGCACTTTGAGCACACAATGAATTTATGGATACAGCTCTCAACACTCAGATGAAAGGGAGCTGTATACTTTTCAATAATCCAAACAACTTTAGAATATGATCACAACCAATAAGAAATCATTTAAACTGGTTTATTCTTATCTTATTTTACCTAGTTAGTATTCTTTCTTTTTATTTATGCATATTTTACTAATCACTCCCCTTTTAAACTGTTTTTTGTTTTTTTTACTGTCCTATAGTACACATTGGAATGATTTCTTACTTTATCTATTTAAAGGTATGCTCTCCCTAGCTCTCTCGCTCTCTCTCTCTCCCTCCCTCCCTCCCTCCCTCCCTCCCTCCCTAGTTCTCTCACTCTCTCTCCCTCCCTAGCTCTCTCTCTCTCCCTCTCCCTCGCTCGGGAGTGCTCCTCCGTGGCGATGACGGCTTGCGTTAAAAAATAATAATAAACATATTTGTAAAGTGGGGGGACACAAATGGGATTTTGAAAAGTGCGGGGGACATGTCCCCCCCCCTGTCCCCAGTGGAGATTAGTTAGTAAAAAACTGCCCCTCATGTGTTGTATAGGCTGGCATGATAGGCTGTTCAATGGGGCTGATGTGTTGTGTAGAATCTGCCAGAAGGAAAATCACGGTGAGGTGCCGCTCCCCATTGCTTTTCTTCCCGACTGCAACGCTGGTCCAGCAAATCAAGCAAGAACGTGATTGGTCGATATTCATTGTGGGGGTGGGGGAGGAGGGGTGTTAGATAGACGTAGAGTTTTAAGAAGATAGAGTTCGCTATGATTTAGGTTTCGTTTATGCATAGGGTAGATTCTTTTAATTACATTTCCTTTTTTGTTTTGTGTATTTCATACATTTTGGATTTGCTTGGCGAGCTATTTTTAGAACATGCCCCGCGGGCGACTCACGTTGCCCCTACGGGCGACTAAGTGCTCGCGGGCACCGTGTTGGCTACCCCTGATCTAGATCCTCTGTCTCGAGCCAGTTAACTACTGGGCCTTCTAGAGCAGTGGTTCCCAACCTTTTTTCCCAAGAGCCCCCCCAAATGACTCCTGTTGGAAGGGCCGCCCCCCCCCCCCCCCCCACACACACACTCACGACTTTGATGGTTATTGGACTCAGGATTCATTCATTTGGATTCCCGCTGTATGAAGAAATGGACGGCACAAGTGGAAACAATTCACAAAGGGATTAAACTGTTTAAAACACGTGCTCAAAGCAAGCCGGATTTTGCCGATGTGTTTATGTGGATTCAAAAGTCGTAAATAATCTAAATGGAGGAGACCGATCTGATCGGAGCAACTGTGACACATAATCCAACTGAAACCGGCATGGACAATGACTATGTTTTAAAAATGTGCTTATACAGCAAAGTCTGGTTTGGACACTTTACGGGCAGAAGAAACATTTCCATCAAAGAAAAAATTATACGTATTTGTATGCCTTTAATAGCTAGCCTACTTGAATTTGTATTCTAATTAATCAATTATTTTTTATATTGTATTGTAATGAAGAGACAAGGCTTTTAGTGACAATCATGTATTGCGTTACAATTATATGTAAGAAAAAAAAAAAAAAAAAGTCTAACTATGATATTTGGCCTCAAATCATCTGAGGCCTGGCGCCCCCCCTGCGATCTTTGGCGCCCCCCAGGTTGGGAACCACTGTTCGAGAGCACCCTGGAACCGAGGGAAACTCTGAAAGAATACGCCCATTGGCTACAAATCAATATATGATTGGTTGATCAAACTGTCAATCCAAAAGTACGCTTTCATTCAGCAACACAAAACCACTGAAATGCGTATGGACCGAGAAGGACAAACAAATCAACGTAACACTGTAATATCACAGATCAACAACACAGATACCATTCTCATTTATTCATTTTACATACATTTTATTTATATAATTAAATCGATTTTGTGTTTGTTTTATCTGCGTGTTCCAGGGTATTCTCTGAATACCTTGAAGGCCCTGACGGTTCGCCACTGTGTTAAGCCTTCTAATATCTCAGATGTATGTTGTAAAAGATGTTTCTCAGAGAGACCTGTAGTGTTCTCATGTCATGATGAGATCTGTTTTTCTGCTTCCTCCGGTGCAAACCTCAGAGGAGATATTGTTCCCTTCACTGAGGTGTATTTTTCCAGCTCCAGCCTCCCTGTGTACATGGAGTGTAACTCACGGCTCAGTTACTCACCCAAAACCCTGAGTCAGCTGAATCACGGCGCTGTTGGACTCTCTCTCACATTCCTCCCGTCTGACTCACAATGGAAAGGGGCCGACCGGCTTCATGATAAATACTGAATTACATTTCATCACTGCTCATTAAACCTAATGGGGCTCAGCATACTTTGCAGCAAGCATCTATACATTGATGATTGGTCAGTGTTCTACATAATGCTGTCTCTTACACAAAGGTCGTTATAATTTGTGCGGTCTGGATTCTAGTTATTTACTGTTATAGAATCCATTTGGCAGCCATGTTGAAGTTTCCTTCAGCGACACTAAATCTTCTTTTAAATTGTGTATACCTCGCAGAGAAGGGTTCATTGGAAGGAGAGGTAGATCATTTTGTTAAGTGAATATCATACGAGCTTCTGCTAAGGGGACACATGTTGTATCATGTGAATTGATGCAGTCATCAAGGAAGATGTGTTTTTGTGCCAAATGAAATATACTGTATCATTAACTTTGGCATGCATTATTGTCTTATACAGATTCTCATTGTCCTCAGATGATAAGTAATTGGGACCACTGGATTTGCATGAACAGGTCTTTACAACTACTAGACGGATGGCCCTGAAATATATTAAGATATGCTTACTTACTTCCTGATCCCTTTTTTCCCCCTGGTAGATTTTATATTGGCTGTTTTTATGATTTACCGTTTAGCTATTGCATGTGGGGACCAGCGTGTGTTTTCTGTGTGTGTGTGTGTGTGTGTGTGTGTGTGTGTGTGTGTGTGTGTGTGTGTGTGTGTGTGTGTGTGTGTGTGTGTGTGTGTGTGTGTGTGTGTGTGTGTGTGTGTGTGTGTGTGTGTGTGTGTGTGTGTGTGTGTGTGTGTGTGTGTGTGTGTGTGTGTGTGTGTGTGTGTGTGTGTGTGTGTGTGTGTGTCTGTGTCTGTCTGTCTGTCTGTCTGTCTGTCTGTCTGTCTGTCTGTCTGTCTGTCTGTCTGTCTGTCTGTCTGTCTGTCTGTCTGTCTGTCTGTCTGTGTGTCTGTGTGTGTGTGTGTGTGTGTGTGTGTGTTTCTTTTGTGAAAGAGGGTACAACTAAATGAGACAGAGAGGCAAAAAAGGGGGCTAATCGCTAAGGAGGAAAAACTTGAAAATGGAGGGACAACAAAATAAATACAACATGCAGGGAAAGAAAGAAGTAGCTTTATAACATCAAAAGCATTAGTTTAATAGAGGGGTGAATTTAAATGACTTTTTAAAAAGCTGTAGAAACCCCTGAGCAAAGTTGTGCCCTGTCTCTTTAAAGTCAGCACCCAGTGGTGGTCCTCGGTATGAAAGGAGGGAGAGTCAAGTTTACAACAATACAACCAATTATTTCCTGCTGTTCTTTACAATATCAACATTTATTGACATGACAAATGAGGATGTCTTTTTTTTTTACATCTGTCATCTTTCAAAAAAGTTGACTGTTGAAGTCTCAAATGAGCGTTGGCTTAACTTTGTAATGAATTATCAAACACAATATACAAAGGCTTAATACACTGGAATCACATTCATGAGGGGAATTCTACCAGGCAAGCGTATCTATTTCATCCACACTGTAACACCCATAGATGAAGAAGATTCAACTTATTGTCATTACGTAGTACAGGTACCATGTAACAAAACGGTTTCTCTGCATTTGACCCATCCTAGTGTTAGGAGCAGTGGGCTGCCATTATGTACAGCGCCCGGGGAGCAGTGTGGGGAACGGTGCCTTGCTCAGGGACACCTCGGTAGCACTTGGTCTTTCCGGGACTTGAACTGGTGACCAAGCCAAGTCGCTATGGATTTCTCCACCACCGCCCCTAGGCTTTAACTTATGTACAAAGCCGTGTTTATGTTAGAACAATTTCATTCATCACCGGCTTGGTCTTCAATATCAGGATACATGTATTTATTATCCTTGCAAGAATGGAAGTAGTCATCACACACAGGGCTGCGTGGGACAAATAGTTCCCAGAGTAGAGTCCTTGATATGCTTATATACAAGAGAGGGTGTTACAGTCAACAAGATGGAGGAATACTGGTTCAAAGCAGACATTAGTTAAGATTAGCTAAGGCCTGCGTACGCAATACACATGACAGTTATATGCGTATCTCTCTAGGGGCTGTGTCATCATGCCAATCTTAGGAACATGGCAATCAGAACTTCAACACAGTGTGTCATGAGCGTCATCCATATAGTCATACATCCGGGTACGTACACAGCTACGTAGGGCCTCTGTTATCATGTGCTTCTCTGATACAGAAGGAACATTCAGTATTTTCCCAACTGAAGGGTTAGGGTTAGGGTTGCTGTTGGTACAACCTAATTCCCCAACAAACTAGGCAATTCAAAGTGCTTTACACAAACGTTGGAAATATACTAATTGCATAATAAACACATTACAGAATGACATTTAAATACATTATATTTACAAATGCATACAACAGTCCTTAAAAAGCTCAGATAATAACAATAAAATAAAAGGAAAGGAGGACTGTATTAGGACTCACTTAACCCTCCTATTGTCTTCATTCCCCCCCCTTACTTTGGTGTTCACGGTCAAATTTGACCGGTCCTGTTTTAACTGCTATTACATTAACACAAAAACCATTAATCATCACCACATTTCATTTCACACCCTTTCAAACTGTAAATATTGTATCAGAGTACTGGTACACATGAAGAACTGCAGTAAATATACAAAGAATAGACACTGAACATGTATTGCGTGTGCCAGGTGTGATCCATGTGGGGGGGATGGGCACATAAGGGGGGACGGACACATCTAGAGAGTGTGTGTGTGTGTGTGTGTGTGTGTGTGTGTGTGTGTGTGTGTGTGTGTGTGTGTGTGTGTGTGTGTGTGTGTGTGTGTGTGTGTGTGTGTGTGTGTGTGTGTGTGTGTGTGTGTGTGTGTGTGTGTGTGAGTGTGTGTGTGGTGTGTGTGTGTGTGTGTGTGTGTGTGTGTGTGTGTGTGTGTGTGTGTGTGTGTGTGTGTGTGTGTGTGTTTTATCTGATCCAGATGGTTACTAATTCCTTTTCTTTATGGCGGTCATTTTAGACCGGGAACACCATGGGTGTTTCAAAGTTGAAAGTGGTGATCAGCAATGTATATGTTCAAAGGATATCATGAAGCCTGAATGCAATCGAATGTAAAACAAAAAAGTTAAGATTGATGAAAGTAGTACATCGGTCAGATTTGACCCGAAGACAACAGGAGGGGTAACACATTTGAAACCTTTCTTTAGCTTATTGTTCGCACCAAGCTCTTAAACAAGTTGGCTTTTAATGATGTTGTCTTCTGGGTTCTCCAAAAACCTGCAGGCATATAAACAATATTCACATGTCTTTTTAGTTACGTCCAACTTTCTTCCATTGATGTGCAAAAACATGCTTTTATTTTGAAAACAACATCCAACTTCCGGAGTTTTAATGGATAACTGTTGCGCTTGACTCACGACAGAGAAAGCTACTCTGAAGCGGATACACAAAGGGAGAGAAAGGACCTGCAGCGATGGGAATCAAACTGTACTACACCACCGTTACGGCCTCACGGACGGTGAGTGTTGTGGCCTTTATTCACCGGATTTACCGATATATCGGTGTTTTATATCTCCGGTTGCAGCAGTTAAACGGAGTTCAGTCCGACAGACACACCCAGCACCCTATCAGCTTCCTCCTGACACACACACGGGCCTCTGCTGCTCTGCGCACATTTACACCTTTATTTCTAACGTGAGCAATAACAGATTGCAAGCTTAATGAAGATTCAAGTCATCATTTGTAAAAGTAATGAAAGAAAATATGAATGATTTGGACCCGGATGCATGATTCCACCTCCTGTATGCTGGTTATATTGGTGTTTAACCATTTGGCTTATTTTTGCAGAAGTGTGTACTGAAAATATATTGTCAATATGACTTAATTTAAACATTTAAATAACAGTGTCATTTTTGGCACATCAGGTTTATCACATCGACCATATATGCATCCGTTTCCTGTATTGAGGACTGTACGCCAAACTTAATGCAAAAAACTGTCACTTTAAGGTTACATTGGTTATAGAACATATACATTGTAATGATAAGGCTTTTGCAAATAATATGCATGTATTGTTAAGCAATACAGTTAATGCATTACACAGCATTTGATTTAAATGAATGTTATATTTTATAAGTGACAGAACTGCCACTCAATCTTCTGTTGCAGTTACTAAGCAAGCATGAGGAAACTACTAGTACACACATCTATAAAGTTACTTAATTAAGAGTTTTCTAAAGTTTTTTATGTAAGCCGAATTGACAATTAGACTCTTTAATCCAGGGAAATTCAGATGTTTCTATTCTCTGTTGTATATGTTAGTTGATAAGCAGGATATTCTTAAATATACCAACTTGGCAATGAAGTGTTGAAGGATGTTTCGCTAGACATTAGGAAGACTCGATTGAAACAGGTTGACATCCAGACTGTCTGCAGACATTTCAAACTAGCCTTGTAAAACACAAAATCCTTTTTAAGAATTATGCTTGAAGCGCTTGGAAAAGACTGTATAACACACCAATGGGATTAACATCTGGTTTCCATTAGATGTGAGGAATTCAAGTAGTGAAATAGTTTTGTGACATGCACTTCTTTTATGTGTAGTAGTGATGGTTACTCTACCACATTGAATAACCTCAGACGTACTTTATTACAAGTTATATTTCAAATGTAATTCCTCTTTTTGACGTTCAGTTTTGGTTCTTCACAGAATCCAGAGAAGATTTACTGCTGCATCTGTAAAACCAATTCCTCTTTTTCAACTAAAGGAAATGACATTACACAAACTGTGTGTGGCTAGCTAAATGCCAGCTGGTTTATGTTTCCAGTTAATGTTGTGGTAAGGTGTGGTCACTTTTTACGAAACCCCCTCCCAACTTCCTCTGTGGCCCTCAAAGACAGCAGCCGAGCGTTCACATGTTCTATTAATCATCAACAGGGAGCCAGATAAAGCCTCTGCTGTTCAAAGGCACAGTTACAGAAACATAAGTTTCTTTCACAGCACTCTGCCTTGAATGAAAATGAAATGACTTCACAGGGTTTATTAAATCCGCTCTCTGATAGCCATTAGTGTTTGACTCAGTTTATAGAGGTTATCTCAATAAAAGCATGATTTGATTTGTGATTGCAAATATTGTTGCGTAATCTGCTTGTTAAAAATGTAATAACTAATACGGGGGAAAAAGATGTATCATGAATGCGTCAATGGTGGTGACGGTGTGATGGGATGCAACTTCAACTATCTATATTGAGTAACATCATTTAGTACTTAAGTCAAAGTCAACTTTATTGTCAATCTTTCAGTTTGTGTGTACAGAGTAGACAGAGATCGAAATACTGTTTCCTACAATCCCGAATACAAAACAAATATATATAAAAATATGTATATACCTCTATCTATATATATATATATATATATATATATATATATATACACACAATCAAAAGGCACATTTATACATATGCACACATTAAGACCTAAATAAAAGCACAGCAATCAATATATACAAAATAACTCCAATATCTTTGAGAATGTACTTAACAACCATGAATAGAAAAAAAAGATAGCCATAATGAATGTTGTCTCATAATTGGATGGCCTGTCTTTACAGAGTTTTAAGAAGCACTACAATATACAGATAACAGCCTCAGGATTTTCATCTTTTGACTCCTTCCTGGTACCGAGGACATTTCTGAAGAGTGTTATTGTGGTGCAGGTGAAGTCTCAGCAGGCAGAGGTGATGCGGATCCTGGAGAGTAAAAGCATTCAGTACGAGCTCATCGACATCTCTGTGGGGGGGGAGCTCCGCGACGAGATGAGAAGCAAAGCAGGAAACCCCTCCGCTGTCCCCCCCCAGCTATTCAACGAAGACCAGTACTGTGGGGTGAGGACGGCACACACACCTGCCTGGTTATTTTATATTTATTACCCCTTAAAGTTCACCTATTATGCAAAATCCACTTCTTCCTGTCTCTTCTACATCAACATGTGTCCCTTCTTCTTCATGTCTCTTCTACATCAACATGTGTCCCTTCTTCTTCATGTCTCTTCTACATCAACATGTGTCCCCTCTTCTTCATGTCTCTTCTACAACATGTGTCCCCTCTTCTCCATGTCTCTTCTACATCAACATGTGTCCCCTCTTCTCCATGTCTCTTCTACATCAACATGTGTCCCCTCTTCTTCATGTCTCTTCTACATCAACATGTGTCCCCTGAATGAGCTGATCAGATTTTGGCCACTTTATGATGTCATAACGATGTGTTGTCTTGTGTAACCATTAGCCAATCAGCAACCAAGGTAACCCCCCCCCCCCCCCCTTATCACCTGAATCTCCTCCTAGAGCACCATTGAGTTCTTTGTAACCAAATGTCTCTCAGAGGGGCGTGGGGAGGGGCTCCTTATTTTCATCTAAAGTCACAGACAGAGAATCAGCACTTTGGAAACAGGGCTGAAACAGAGGGCATTATGGGTAATGCTGCAATGATCTGTTTGGTGTTTCAGCCAATCAGAGACAGGCTCTGTATATATCTGAGACCTGTGATATATTGATGAGAAACAGGAGAATAGGGGACCTTTTAAACACTCCATCAGCGTAGTCATAAAATACTTTAAAATGTCGCGGTGGAGTCTAATTTGCTGAAATGATAACTAACAACAAATAAGTTATAGAAAAAGCGAAGTATGTTTATGGTAGAACAGACACTGGGCCGCTGTTACCATGGGGATCCTCAAATGTACCCATGACACACAAAACACTGACTTTATTATGAAAAAATAGGCAAAAAATACTCAAATTCAATAAAAAGAGGTACGTCTTACTCGTTCACCGTCGTTATAAAATGCTGCATTGATTATGAGTCACTGAGACGCACGATAGAGTATCTGTTGAAAACACAGCATCATATGAAATAGAAAAAGCAATTTGTATTTTTGCCTAGTGTAGGTATGATATCTAGTATGGATTGGAATCACTAGAACTAGCAAAAATGTTAACAAGTAATGTTAAACGATGCCCTTAGCTTTAGGCTAGTATCTGCAGGGTTAATGAAAATAGCCTAAAAATAATGATTTATAAGAAGTATGATTTCCATGGACTAATCCCAAATCCCTGAGTTAATTTCCCTTTTGAAAATGTGCATCCATTTACCAACGTGTTTTGTGTTTTGTTTGCTCTTCCTCTCCACAGGACTATGAAATGTTTTCGGACGCGGTGGAAGACGATACAATGGACCAGTTTCTGAAGATGGCGTGAGGACGGCGCCATTTCATTCTCCATCTTAGCCCCCTCTCCCCAAACACCCTTTATCCAGTCTCTCTCTCTCTCTGTCTCTCTGCACCACTGGCGGTATCCTCTCACTATCAACGCCATAAAGAAGAATGCCAAATATCCTGACCAATCAGAAGACACACATTCCCCGTGCTGCACCATTAGACTCTGAATCAGTCTTAATCTGCTCCTTTTCTCGTGATTTATTTCAGATATCTCCCTGTCTGACAGACTACAGTGTTCAAATCAATGGGGTGTGTGAACATGCGGTAATTAAGGCGACTAATCTCGGCCGAAGCCACATGATCGCTGGAGATTAGAGTAATCCGCAGGATGACAACCCAGCATCTCCGCAGAACTAACTCACTTTTATCACTCAGTCTTAACTACTTTGTCGTCTTTTTTCCGTAGCCTTCACGTTCCCATGTCTGTACGCTATACATGGTTGCAAAAAACACACAGAAGTAGCAAGGACCGTGATGTCCTCAAATCTAAAAAAAGGTTTTTGTAATTTTGGTCCATTGGTCGCCTTATGTCATATATAACAAGACGTCTGTTCAGTAGCGGGCGCCTGGCTTCACTTGGATACTTGGACACATATTAAAAATACTTATTACTAGTTTAATGACGTCCCCAACAAGCACTTATCTCAGACACATTAATGGTATCCTGTTGATTTGTGATACATTCAGACGCATGTTTCCTTAATGTTTAGAAAAAAAAGAACGAATATTTATGCATGGTTTACTTCCATCTTGGCGAGCGTGACGTTTCTCTTTTTAAAAGGATCCCGTTTGGAAATGTCTCACAGAGATAAAGACCTAATGGCGTGTGACACTTACACATGGTGGGAGTTTAAAAAGCTGATTAAAGTGGTGTATGTATTTACATTGTACTACATAGACGAATGAGGTATTCCACCTGAGGAGATGTAGTAAGATTTACAGGAAACGTAATTGAACTGGAAACATTATAGCTAGATTAAAATCTGTTTTCATGGATGCAAAATAACCTGCTGAAAACCCAAGTACATAACTACCTTGCTAGTGGTTATACATGACATATGAAAAATCCAAATAATAACAGTTTTGGTTTTCAAATCAGATCTGGAAACCAAACACTCTTCAGACATATCAGAATTGTCACCAATGGGCCAAAGTTATTAAAAACGTTTGTAAGGAAAAGGTCTTAAAGCATTTCAGTATTTAGCTGCTTTGTTTGAATAAGGCAGATGAACGCGTCGTAATTTCCAATTTGGTGCCAATACATATCGGTAATGCGCTTTGAAGGGGGATTTCCTCTGTCGTATTAGCACTCACCTGGCATTTCCCCTCTCTTTTCCATGGTCTGTGTAACATGGAAGCGTTGTTACCGGCACCAATAGGAGCTCTGCGTCGCTGACTGAAAAACCACAACATTTTGACTGAAAAGAAAGCTTTGAAACACGTAGCTTTACATTCCTGTGTTTATTTTCACGTTACAGTTTGGATGAGGCGTGAAGATGCAGACATGTGACTATGCACCAAAACCCTGCCTCACTCTGAACACACACACACACACACACACACACACACACACACACACCACACACACACACACACACACACACACACACACACACACACACACACACACAGGTCAAAGTGTTTAAATAAAGTCTTACTAACCTTTGGGAACAATTACCACATGGGGAAAATGAAGGCTTCTCGTATTCGCTCAGTAATGTTTTATTTTCATGTTTTGGGTTGCATGTCTTTTACAAAAATTGAAAACAAGATGGTTTCCCCTCTCTTTCGCTTCTTATCTGTCAACCCCCCGCGTCCCATGCTTTCAGAATTGTGTTTCTACAGTTTGGGATCCCTTGTAACGACGGCCTTCACACACACTGTTTGTGCACTGTTTTGTAAGTCGGTGGTTGTGGACGTTTGCCTGTTATTGATGTTTGTTCACTATTAATCATGTTTAAGACATTCCATGTGTCTCTCTCTGAGCTCCTGCTTTTTGCTTTTTGGACCAACTCCCCTTGGCCAAAAGAAAATCGGGAATACAAATGTTGTTGTCTTCCGAGAAGATTCTGAAAGTGATTTATGGGTGGAAAAAAATAATAAAAAAAAGTTGAATCTACCTGTCTGGATTTCTTTGAGTTGCTCCGTGTGTGTGTCGGCAAATGTCCCCGCACGATACTGTAAAATTCCCTATTAATAGGAACACTATGAATAGGTAATGACACGTTATAATTAAGTATCATTGGATCAGACTTCCGAGATGCCAGAGCGGATTATGGCATCAATTCTTCAGGTATAAATGGTAAATGGACTGTACTTTAATATACAGTGCTTTATCCAGTCTCTACGACCCCTCAAAGCGCTTTACATACTACGACTCACCCATTCATGCAGTGCTATTGCTCTAGGGAAGTACATACACACACACACACACACACACCAGACGGTAATTTTTCATTTGCAAGGCAGTGGAATATTATGACAGTGCCTATAAATATTCCATGATCTGCAGTGTCCGTACATTCATAGCAATGTTTGGTGTAAGCCACATAATGACTATACAGACATTATCATTAATCGGTTCTATATAGCGAGAAAGTATGACATTAAGATAAGATAAGATGATACTTTATTGATCCCAATTTGGGAAATTGTTTTTGTTGCAGCAGCATAAAAGACAAGGCCTTTTACAATAAAACAAAACCACAAATAAACAAGAATAGAAAGAAAAGAAAATAGAAAATATACATGTAGATATTATATTCAAAAATATATGACATGGAATATGGAATAGAAAATAGAAAATATTGAACAGATTATATATGTGTAAAATGTACAACGTGTACATTTAGTTAATGTACATTAAGTACATACAGATCTAATTTGTTGTGTTTGTGAATTGCTTAATTCAACAACATCTTTTAACTTGAATTATTTTGAGTCTTCTCAATTTATAACCAATTAAGAAAGAAAACAATTAACAATGTTTGAATAATTAAGAGTTTTCTTGTTTTTTACAAGTTGTTATTATTATAACCGTATTTCTTCACCTTTTGATATATATTTGTTTCCATATGTTTCTCTAAAAATGATAATCTAATATGAGATAAGTCAAGTAATACATTTATTAAAGTCTGAAAAACCTTATGCTTTTGCTCAGATGCAGTACTTCGTGTGTTCGTTAGGTGGAGCTGATGAACCGTATTAGTCTTCTACCTTTGCAGATGAAGAAGACGAAGAAGAAATTAGTCACGCTAGAGATTCAACAGGAAATGTGGATCCGACTTCAAAATATCAGACACAAAGTTGCATATTATCCCCTTTTGCTTAGAATATGATTCCCAAATATAACTCCACTTAAACATGTACATAGTAATGGCTAAAGGAAAGCCTATAGACCACGCCCACATGAGCACTTTGTCCTATCAAACGAGATCATGATAAACGCTGTGGATATCATTATTTCCCCAAAATCTGTAGATGAAGAAGTCACTGGGAAATATTTATTATTTGCACAAGGTTGTGAATCAGATATAACTATTTATTAATTGTTTACTTATCCTAAGTTGAAAAAACAGAAAAAGACACAACTCCGAATAAGCCTCGCCGTGTGTGTTTTATTTTGAAATCCCCTACCGGATGTCGCGTTGTTGAAGAGCTTTGAAAAGGGCAAAACATTTGTCCAAAGAAGGAAGCTCTAAAAAATTGACAGGTTCTGCTGAGGTAAGGTAAATTAACGTTTTATATGGGAGGCATTGGTGTTACAATTAAAGGATAGAATCTCTACGCTGGTGTTGCAAAATGTACGTTGTTATTTCTGTCATTGTCGTTACTGTGCGACTATCACGAGCAGCTAATTCATAGGGTAGCTAGCTAAACTAAGCTATCTGACACAATGTTTTGAAGCGATATTAAAGCTTATTTTAAGCCCTTTCTCTGGATATACATTAACGGAATACAAGCAAAATACATGGTTTGCTAATTTTATATAGTTTGTCCCATTTGAACACTTTACTAATGTTGTCAGCTGTTATATTTAGCTGCCTCTGTTCTGGTGTTTATGTTAGCAAAGGTAGCAGCAGCAGGTATTGATTTGCTTTTCGGCTAAGGAAACGCTGCATTAAGTTGAACAGATTCACTTTTTTGACAAGTTTTGAGTTGCTTTGGTCTAGTTTTCTCATTTAGCACCTTTTCATTCAAACGTGAGAGGATGATTTGAAGTATACGTCACACTGGATACAAACACAGCTAATGTTTAGCTAATAAACATTACATTTTTTTTTACATTACATGTTACTTGTTAGACGCTTTTATCCAAAGCGACTTACATACTCAATACTGTGGGCAATCCCCACAGGAGCACTTTGGGGTGAAGTGTCTCAGGGACACAACGACATGCTGACTGCAGTGGGGTTTGAACCTGCTCCCCTGATCCAAACACCAACGCACTAACCCACTGCGCCACACGCCTCCCAGCGTGTGATGAAAAGTGCTATATAAATAAACTTGCCTTGCCTTGGGAATATGATCATCTTTTTCTCTCCCTTGTAGCCACATGTGAAGATGAGCGTCCCAGACTACATGCAGTGTGCCGAGGACCACCAGACGGTTCTAGTCGTCGTCCAGCCGGTGGGCATCGTCCCCGAGGACCAGTTCTTCAAGATCTACAAACGCATCTCCAGCGTGAGCCAGGTGAACATCAGGGACTCTCAGCGGCTCCTCTACATCCGCTACCGCCACCACTACCTGCCCGAAAACAACGAGTGGGGGGACTTCCAGACGCATCGTAAAGTAGTGGGTCTCATCTCCATCACCACCTGCGGTTCTACCAAAGAATGGCCCCAAACTGCGGAGCGTTTCCACGGGCAGAAGGAGGTGTACAGCTCCACGCTCTACGACTCGCGGCTGCTGGTGTTCGGGCTGCAGGGAGACATCGCAGAGCAGCAGAGGACAGACGTGGCCTTCTACCCCAGCTTTGAAGACTGCCCCGACGTGGAGAAGAGGGTGGATGACTTTGTGGAGTCCATCTTTATTGTGTTGGAGTCCAAGAGGCTCGACCGGGCCACAGACAAGTCCGGTGACAAGACCCCTCTGCTTTGTGTGCCCTTTGAGAAGAAGGACTTTGTGGGTTTGGACACGGATAGCAGGTGAGTTGTTATGTTTGCTTCAACCCCTTATACTTTACTAAAGTGCCATAGCATTTTAAAGGCTAGTTAAAGAATTTCTTCACTTACAAATTATTATTCGGATATCCCACCCTGTGTTACCTTGAATTCTTGAAGAGAACTGTTTTTGTTTTTCCTTCTTGCTTGTTTTCAAAGTTAAAGGTAGGGTAGGTAAGAATGGAGAAACCAGCTCGAGTGCGCTAGAATTTGAAAGTATGCAGCCGAAAAAAAACAGACTAATATAGAGGCGAAGTCCCTCCCTTTCCGGGGAGCTCCATGGGACCTTATTTCTGAAAAAGTATGCATTGAAGTCAATGGGGAGAGAAAGATTATCGTTCGATCCCGTTTGAATTGCGCCACTAATTACACACATGATGTTTGTCAATTTAAAAGATAATTAAAGATTAAAATTAAAATGTGTCGTGAAACTGTGAAGTAACACTTTGTTTTGTGTGAAACCGCTCAATGAACTACATCTCCCGCCTCGCACCACACACCCAGACGGCCGTCACGTTGAAACATTTCACTTCTTTCTCTCAGAACGAGGCGGAAAGTATTAAAAGAGGTGAAAATCACTCCGAGTCTGGGCGCGTTGAGAGCTGTGCACACACAAGGGGAGTGAGTCGGTTCCTGAGAGCCAGCAAGCGGGACCGGGACTCTGGGACTTGTAGTCTTTCTAGTTGCGTATTTTTCATCGTCTTATATTTCAACAGTTTTACGACAAACTGTGACTTTTTTGACGTGGAAATTATTTGTTAAGATGGACAAACATCATGTGTGTAATTCGTGGCACAATTCAAACGGGATCGAAAGATACGTTTTCTCTCCCCATTGACTTCAATACATTATTTTTCTGAAATAAGGTCCCATGGGGCGGAAGTAGATGGGCGGGACTTCGCCTCTCGATGAGGGCACGAGATAAGTTTGTGCCCCGATGGAAGGCTGACAGGCAGGCAGGCCATCCAGTTACTTGAGCCGGATGATTGGTCGCCACGGCTTCCACAGATGACTTTTTGTTATGTATTTATTGTCAAAGCATTTCATGTATTCATTGCTATCGGGATGTTAAGAGCATTCCATGGAATATAACAAGTGTTTCTGAAGTGAATTACCTACCCCACCTTTGACTAATGGAAGGGGTAAAGTGTTGCTTAAAGGTAATTTTGGAGAAACCAATCGAATAAAGATTCTTCTTCAAGAAATCAAGTTAATAGGAAGGGTTAGATTATTAAATGTATAATCTTGTGGATGACATTTTCCTTCAGACGTGGTAGATATTCTACATGATGTGCAAGTTGTTACTTCAGTTGTTTCTGTGTCAACTTGCTTTAACATCAGTCTTGCTCAAAAACTCTCCGCTCTAAAATCTGTCCTCTGATTTTTGCCATGTTCATTTATCGTTTGTTCACTTTGGTTTATTTGTCTTTCTTCTTTTTTTTTTCTCTCATACTGTCCTGTGAGTTTATTGTTGGGTGTGAAAAGGTGAGACGTTAGACTCGTACGTTTAGTTCCCCCGATCCCCTCAGCTTCAGCTCTGAAAGGAAACGCCACCTCTGTGCTGTTGTGTGTTTTACTCGTCATGACTCCAAGCCAAACTCATCGCTTCTCCGCACGTTTCTATCGATGCACATCTGAAAAAAAGCCCCATCGCTCAAAAAGAACCGTCAACACTGTTAGCGAAATAGTCCAGCTCTAACAGTAGCTCCTAAAATAAAACATGGATGACATCCCACTACATTAAAAGTGATCGCTGATTTGCCGTGCTACATTACGCTTTAGCGCACTAGTTGTACATAATGTCATATCTGCAATCTTTAGTTTCTTATTTGAAGAAAAGCTCACATTTTAAAATTTTCTAAATAGTATTTTTCCTGATAATTCAAAAGGGTAAACTGAATTATTAGAAATACATATGTTGAATTGTTTGCAGTAAAGACAATTTAGCATTTGTCCTTGTTCTGCTAACTGCTGTGCGCCGACTAAAATACTATGTTACGTTGGCAGCTAACAGGAAGTGCATGAATTAAGTACTTTTCTTACAATCTGTATCAAAATGCCAGTTATTTCCAGATAATGTTTTGGATAGGGATGCTGCGATCGCCAATTTTGGGGTCGATCGCCGCCCGATCGAGTGGGCGGGGCCTATGGGGATCTTCCATTTAAAGTGATGTTTAAAACTCAGTTAATGGAGCTCATTCACTGGCGCCTGAAGTCCCTCCTGAGCATTAGGGTTCATTTTGAATCTACCAGCTGTATTTCTTATATCTCTGCCCTTTTGATATACATGAGAACATTGTGTCCATTGCTTCCTTTCCCCCCGAGTCCTGCTGATTGTCTTCACATGACCTTCCCAGTTTTTCAGTACATCTCAAATGTCCTGCACAAAGGGGCCCGTATTTCCCCTGGTTTCATTTCCCCTTTATCCATGTGAAGCGGTCCCTCCTGACTCCCCGTGTTATCGTGCAGAACTAGAGAGTCGCTCGTAGCTCGGCTCGTCCTCACGCCTTGTTTTGTTGCTCCTGTGCTTTTGCTCTCCCACCCTTATAGCCCCTCTGTAGCTGACTGATAAGATTCACTAAAACCTCCTCTCCTGGGGATCTGTTGAATGGCAACACAAGTGAAAAGCCAAGATCTTATATATGTTTTTTGAGCTACACCAGGGGTGTCCAGACTCTTTTCACGAGGGCCACATACAGAAAAATATACAAAGGGCTGGGCCGCTCACTGGAGGTATACTGCCTCATCAGTTCAGTTATAAGTGAACAAATCAGTCAAATGTAGGTAAATTACACTTAATACTTGAATATGCTTTAAGAAAACACACACAGCTCTCCATAGGGTTTCATCTATTGTGTTGGCAGCTTATTCCTTAAAACAGAAGCTTCAGATTGATTATAATAAGAGGAAATCTGAAAGGTATATTTCAAGTTTATGTACATTTGTTATTGAGCTTTTTTCTTATCAACTTGGAACATGTTTTCAACTTGAATTGACTGAATGTATTAGAAAATTGGGCTTATTAAAACATGAATACTGTGTAATATATATATATATTTGAACATGTACAATATAAGACAAGCAGAAGTTTATTATACTTAAGTCATTCAACTTTTTTAATTGGCTGAGTGAGGGCCGCATTTTGGCCCCCGGGCCGTAGTTTGGACACCCCTGAGCTACACTTTTCATCTCACTGTTGTCTGACAAAGTGTTTCTCCTGCTGCTGTCTCTCAGGCATTATAAGAAGCGCTGCCAGGGCCGGATGAGGAAGCATGTCGGGGACCTGTGTCTCCAGGCGGGCATGTTGCAGGACGCCCTGGTCCACTACCACATGTCTGTGGAGCTGCTCCGGGGGGTCAACGACTTCCTGTGGCTGGGGGGTGAGTCGCCAGGGTATCACTGTGAGGTGATTTGTAAAGCTCGAGGTAGTTTATCTCTGTTAGCCAGAGGAGGGAAGTAGTGGAGTACAAATACTTACTGTACTTAAGTATATTTTCTGGTATCAGTACTTTACTCCACTACTTATTTTTCTGATGACTTTTTACTTTGACTTCTTACATGTTGAACTCAAATACCTGTACTTTCTACTTCTTACATGTTGAACTCAAATACCTGTACTTTCTACTTCTTACATGTTGAACTCAAATACCTGTACTTTCTACTTCTTACATGTTGAACTCAAATACCTGTACTTTCTACTTCTTACATGTTGAACTCAAATACCTGTACTTTCTACTTCTTACATGTTGAACTCAAATACCTGTACTTTCTACTTCTCACATGTTGAACTCAAATACCTGTACTTTCTACTTCTTACATGTTGAACTCAAATACCTGTACTTTCTACTTCTTACATGTTGAACCCAAATACCTGTACTTTCTACTTCTCACATGTTGAACTCAAATACCTGTACTTTCTACTTCTTACATGTTGAACTCAAATACTTGTACTTTCTACTTCTCTCATGTTCCAAACAGCTGGTTCCTTTAGTCTGAATGTGTGTTGGTGCGTGATCATTATTCTTTAGAGTCATTGCGTGCCTATTGGTTGGAACACGATCCGTGTATCCATCACTTCCTGGTCTTCTCTAAAGAAGAGGGACCAATGGAAACGTTGTCATGTTGCCGTTGTTCACCATGGAAACATTCATTAGCTAACAATGACATTATTGTTCTATTAATAGAAAGGGAGGTCAGGTACTCTTTAAAACAGCTGCTAGCTATGGGTACTTTTTTACTGAAGTACACTTCAAAGCCTCTTTACTTTCACTTGAGTAAAGAAGTTTAGTCAGTACTTCTACTTTTATCAGAGTATCTTTAAACACGAGTATCTGTACTTCTACTTGAGTACAGGATGTGTGGACTTTTGCCCTCTCTGGTGTTAGCTCTCCTTGAAATGCGTTAGTCTGACTGATAATGGATTTTTGAGGTCAATACAGAACCTACGATGGCGTTGAATTGCCATTTTAGGTCAAAAATAAATAAATTGTGGATCACAGGGAGGTAATATTTAGAGTAAAGAAACTATCATATTCTTATATTTAGTTTTCCCTCTGAACTTTTATCCATCTCTAAAGGATCTCTAATCCTAAAACGCTGTCATAAATACCAGTATCGAACTTTGAACGTTTGTTTTATATAAAATGGGATACTGGATACTGGAGTTAGTTAAAATGGATTATTGTGACCCTTGTAGGAAGGTCCGTTTATGTCGGTTGTTAAGCAACATTGTTATGGGGAAATGCAAGGTTGGAAGATAAGGAGGAAGGACAATCAATACTGAATATAGTCAATGTGAGGTAAAATGTAACCGGTTAAAACTCCAAATGGCGATGAGGTCTTAAAATGTATGGAAAGGGTCCAAAGATCCAAAAATACCTTAAATTCCAAAAATACCGTAAATTCTAAAAATACTTAAAGTTCCAAAAATACTTAAAGTTAAAAAAATACCTAAAGTTCCAAATATACTTAAAGTTAAAAAAATACCGGGGTGAAGTGTGTCGCCAACTGGTTAAAACTCGAAGTGGCGATGAGGTCTTAAAATGTATGGAAGGGTCCAAAGATCCAAAAATACCTTAAATTCCAAAAATACTTAAGTTCCAAAAATACTTAAAGTTCCAAATATACTTAACGTTCCAAAAATACTTAAAGATCCAAAAATACTTGAAGTTCCAAAAATACCGTCAATTCTAAAAATACTTAAAGTAAAAAAAAATACCATAAATTCCAAAAATACTTAAAGTTAAAAAAATACCGTAAATTCCAAAAATACCTAAAGTTCCAAAAATACTTAAAGTTCCAAATATACTTAAAGTTAAAAAAATACCGGGGTGAAGTGTGTCGCCAACTGGTTAAAACTCGAATTGGCGATGAGGTCTTAAAATGTATGGAAAGGATCCAAAAATACCTTAAATTCCAAAAATACTTAAAGTTCCAATTATACTTAAAGTTCCAAAAATACTTAAAGTTCAAAAAATACCGTAAATTCCAAAATACTTAAAGTTCCAAAAATACTTAAAGTTCCAAATATACTTAAAGTAAAAAAAATACCGGGGTGAAGTGTGTCGCCAACTGGTTAAAACTCGAAGTGGCGATGAGGTCTTAAAATGTATGGAAAGGGTCTTCAGGGTTCTAGTCAGGGGGCCAATCCTGAAAAGTGCTTCCGTTAACACTTTGGGTACAAGCTGTCAACATATTTGTTTGGTAAGAGGGGACCTATGTAAGATGTTCTAGGGTGGTTGACAAGTTTGAAAAATTATTTTGTGACTTTTAGAGGCCATTTCAGGCCAATTTTTCAGATTGCTGCTCGAAATGACATGCCCACAATAAATATAGAATATCTCCCCAATCACAAGGGCCATATAGATAATCCTGGTATCAAAAGAAAGGTGACAGCAGTGGGATGGCTGCAGAAGTGTCAGAATGTAAATGGATGTTACTGTGTCAGAGAAAATAGAGCTAGACCATTGGAAAAAAGTAAAAAATAAAATTTTCGCCTAAAAGAAAACATGTTTTTAGAGTGAATATCAGCTTGGAAACATGAGATAGTAGCCCAAAATAATTTAGGAATCATGATTCCAATGTATGCTAGGTACTTTTGCCAAGTTAGAGCACAGTAATTTCATACAGTGCAATACTACACAGGTTTGAATAATGTAATGTCCAAGCGGAAGTCTATACGATTCTCGAGGTGACCTTTCGTGCTAATGCTTTTTGACTTTTTAATGTTGTATTTTGACAATACACTTGGATACCATGATAAGACGAAATATTTTTGTGGATTACTGAGGATCATCTTCCCAGTAATGGAGCCATTGTATGTATACAAAATATTACATAAAACATTAAATAAAAACTAAAACAATAAAATGAATCCAGTGTTAGGGTCCGAAGGAACCAGAGCAACTCAGGGGTCAGGCATGTTCAAGCCAACAGGCGTGTTTCTTTGGAAGAGGGAGGGAAATGTATAGACGAGGTATAGTCAAGGCAGTGTGGGGCACTAGAATCCTGGTGTCTACGAGGATGAGGACAGGCCAATGTTTGCTGGTTACAGACGGCGATCTGTACGCCCCTGCGCCCTCAGTACACGTGCTGATGTGGAGGGCTGAGCATCACACACTGAAGAGCTCGTTGTTGATGTGCTTTTTTCTGGCGGCCACACCACAACATCCAGATCAAGATCAAATACCTTAAATTCCAAAAATACTTAAAGTTCCAAATATACTTAAAGTTCCAAAAATACTTAAAGATCCAAAAATACTTGAAGTTCCAAAAATACCGTAAATTCTAAAAATACCACAACATCCAGATCAAGATCGGTTTCTTCACCGTTAGTCTCTTGAATGTCATTGGAGTTCATGCACCACGCTGCACGAGCACATCCACACGCCCCACTGTCTGGTACTGCACTGACTTCCACTTTCCTTGCATCCACACACTGTCAGCTGTACGCATGTGGATTGTACAGGTTCCTTGGTAGGAAGCATGGGGACCAGCATACCATTCATCATCTGCCAACCACAATTGATTGGTGAGGGCAGTTGTGGATGTGTCACTAGTGACAGTTTCCAAACCTTCGTTTGGTAGTGGGCCCTCTTGAGGTGCATTGACAATGCATCTTCTGTTGGTGGTAATGTATCAACATTGGCTTTAAGTTTTCGAAAGAGAGCGCAGCGAACTTCTTGTATCGAGTTGCTGGTTGACTTAAGGTCATAGAGCTTACATACAAACTGTTCTGCCAAGGATAGGGAAGTGGTACTTGGTACTTCATCCTCACCAAAGTTGTGGAGAAGATGCGGGTACTGCTGGAACACTTTCCATGCTGTCCTTTTTCCAATTCCGGTGAACTGGCTCGTAGTATCACATCCAGTGATGGCATGACATGCCAACAGACCATCGAGCATCTCATTCGGTAGTGTGATTTGATGGACTTTGATAGAGCGTGGTTTCTCAGCTGTTCCTGCTTTCATCCAAACTTCTCGGCTTAGTTGGTTTGCAAATACAAGTAGTAGCAGCAACACATCTGTGTCTCTGCACTGAATGATGAGCCTCTGAAACCCTTTCATTGTTGCATCAGCTGCATGTAGCAGTATGCGTGTATCCGCTTCTCCATGTGTAGCTTGTAGGGGAGATACATCAATCCCAGCTGCTGACGTGACTTTTTCAGGATCCTCAAACCCTCCACTGATAACAATTTCCTCATCATAAAGCTGCACATGATTCTCAAGCTCAGTTGATAGGAACTGGGTAAGGTTGGCTTTGTTTTCATCCATTTCAATGAAGCTATTCCAGTTAGCAGGTAGCTTTACATCTCTACTCACAATTGTGCTGCATTTTGTTCTTGTTCCACTCTTGATGGAGTTTTGTTGGTACCGATCAAACACTATATCCACTCTGGTGACGTTCCCATGTAGATTAGATGCAACTCTCTGTGTGGACACATCTGCATATTCCCCGACGGTTGATGCATTGTGAGGTTTTCCCATGGCTCTTACTAAGGCCATTCCATCAATGATGGTGCATGTTCTCATAACAGATGGGCTGAGCTCTGGTTCCTTTGCACCAGCTTGTAGTATGGTGGCTAAGTCAGCTTTGTTTGTAGGCCTGAGCACTGAATCTGTTGTGGCAAGTGACAGGGGGACAGCACACAGGTCTTTTTGGAGAAGGTCATCCATGTTGACCTCTCTGCCACTCTCCATGGATAATATGGTGCTTCACACACTTGGATCTGAGTTGTTCAAGCTTGGTATCTGTGCTGTATGGGCTTGAGAATGTTTTCGGTGTTCTCTTGGTGAGACTGGCGTGGAAGTCTGTGTTCGTCGTGCCCACTCGTTTTTTCACCAACTCGGTGATAGTTTTTTTGCCAGACTCTGCAGCATGTGTAAGGTCATTCAGTTTCTCTTCTGAGGCAACATCACCAGTTGTCAGGGACACTAAATAATACATGTTGGAAGACGTTGTATCTCTGGAACTGATCAGTTGAATGACATCGTGATTATCCCTCTTGATTCTTGATTGAAGGCAGTCTTTGTGCGTCTCCTCATCGTCGTCGTCATCATGTGTCAGTCCAAACAAGGATGCACGTTCATTGTAGGTGATAGACCAACGGTTTCTTGCTGGATCATTTCTAGTGATGCCTATCAATCCTCCAGCAACCTTTCCCGTTTTATTGATGTGTTCAAGGCGAAGGTCGAAAGGCACCTCGTTGAAGCTGTGTTTGGTCTCCTTGGCTACAAAATCACCATCTAGGAGGCCCTGGTAGACCTCTGGTGCTGTCTGTTCCATGTCTGCTATGAACACAGCACCCCATCTTGTGTAATGGGTGTGATCATACGCAGCAAACCAAGGCATCGTGCTCTTGAAGGCTGACGTGTACAGGTTCCAATCACCACATCTCAGTGCCCGGGTGAACGCAAGGAGAATAGACA
This sequence comes from Pseudochaenichthys georgianus, assembly GCF_902827115.2. NCBI lineage: Eukaryota > Metazoa > Chordata > Actinopteri > Perciformes > Channichthyidae > Pseudochaenichthys > Pseudochaenichthys georgianus. Next base: position 32,602,523 of record NC_047513.1, on the reverse strand, counting down.
CAAGGTCCATGTACTGTCTCCAGAAGGTAAAGGTTGGCTTGTCTTCATTGGCCTTGTCAAACTGTACAAGGAGATCTTGAATCTCCCCGACTTTCAGCACAAGTTCCTCATAGCATGCTGAATTTAAACTTCTAGTGTTCTATATACATGTGTAATCGATGCTATAGCTATTTTACCAGTACACATTCTCACAGAAACTCATGTGCACACAGTACTCCTTAATTTGACTGTTGGTGAAGTGAAAAATTGAGATGGAAAAGATGGAATCTGTGCTGCTAGCCCATCTGCTAGCTAGCTTGTAGATGGAAAAAGGTTTAGCATACCTGTTTTTTGGCAACACTTGGTGGTCGAATCCGGAGGTAACTGTTATTTAGTCGACAATATCAGACTCAAACTATTTATTATCTCAAATACCACCCATTAGTTTGAACTGGATAACTCTTTTGCTTCACTGACATTGCTGCTGTGTTTTGCTGTATCAACCCACAGCACCCCATGTGGTAGGCTATGATATTGTTTTACCATTGGTTGATTTTTTTTTAATCAATAGTTAAGATCATACTTTCACAGGAGATATAATGAGGGATAATATTACAAAATTGTTAGAAATTACAGAGCAAATTATCACTAATTAAAAAGGTCATTTTCAAAGATGTCAACATAGCTAGGCCATATGTCAAGGGGTTAAACATGAATACTGGATAGGTTTACAGCTTCTTAAGTTGCAATATCAGTGTTGGCCCCCTGACTATTCCTGCATATGCCCTGTCTCTGGTCAAGGAAGTGTAAAATGTTGTCACAGTTTTGATAGTAGAAACTCTTTTTTCTTTTCTTTTTTACTTCCCGTTCCCTCGTAGCTGCGTTGGAGGGTTTGTGTTCAGCCTCGGTCATATTCCATTACCCAGGAGGCACGGCGGGGAAGAAAGCGGGACGCAAGCCGAGCGTCTCTCAGCCGGCTGACAGCGGGAAACGCCACCGACCAGGTGAGCACCGCCGAAAATCAAACTGTGTGCTGGATGGATTATTATAATAATAGCGACATAAGGCTTTTACTGTCTGAATTGTAATTAAGTGAGTGTCGCTGCTGACTGGCAACTCAAACACTGCCAAGCTTTGCTAAGCTTTGTCCTTCATGTGCAGAGAAGAAACCTTCCTAAACTGAAACCTGAAGCTTCTCTTACTTACACTGAGGAGGACTAATTTAATTCAAACTAAACATCGTTGAATCTGTCTCTACTTGTGTAATTAACATGCTATTAACATGGTGTTGTATTAACACTGCCTTGTGCTTAACCAAACAAGCATTGATAGCAACTTATTTACAGATTTATTTACGTATTACTGCAGTGTTCATTGCATAGTTTACCCATTAGGAAACATGTCTTGATTGCTCATGTTGGTCATCTTGCCTATTTTGTATAGAAAGCTTTGCACTACTCGCTTTGCTCGACCAATAAGTTAGCTTCGTTTAACTAACGTTAGCCAAAGAGTAAACTAGGCTTGATTACCACCAATCTTCTGTACATTCATATATATATTATTATGTATTGCAATGTTAAAGATAGAAATGTATTGTAATTTGCATGGAGAGAGGAAGAGGGACAATTCAGGATTAATGTCAAATCCCATAGTCCCGTTTAATGACAGGATTTAATTGTATTTTTACATTTATTTTTGCGTATCAGACTTTTATTTGTCACTTCCCCCGAGTTTCAGCTATTACCACAATATATAGTATCAATAGAAAACATTTCCCTTGCCTCCTTTTTAAACTGGACTTTCTGCCTTTTGAAAAGGTAAACAAAGTCAGTGATAGGCTATAAGAATACATGACTAATCTACTCCACAGGTTATTGTTTTCTTACTTATGTAGGTCATTCCCCTATTAGACTGTTTTTCGTCAATATATCCCAGGTCTCAGATATATACAGAGCCTGTCTCTGATTGGCTGAAACACCAAACGGATCATTGCAGCATTACCCATAATCCCCTCTGTTTCAGCCCTGTTTCCAAAAGTGCTGATTCTCTGTCTGTTGATGTAGAAAAGAGAGGAGAAAGTGGATTTTGCACACTAGGTGACCTTTAAATCGTGGAGTCCGTTGCATGCCAAGAGTTTATCTCATTCATATCTTATTGTAAGTGTATTTTAGAGTTGATCAGCAGCATGTTGTTGGGACTAACCCTGCTAACTGCGCCTTGCGTCATGGAGTGAATCTGCATTTCTCTCTCCGTCTGTAGGGGCTCAGGAGGTTCTCATTGACCCAGGTACAGTATCTAACCTCCTGTAGAAACTTCTGTTTGCTTGCAGTCATCTGATTTCATTTCTCATCCTCCATCATCGGCTTCCTGACTCCTATGGTTTTACTTATTACTTTGAATGTTGATGATTGTTTTTCCCCTCAGGTAGTGCTCTCCTGTGTTAGTTTACCTAATGTACCTGCTCGTTCTCACAGCCACACGATTGAAGTGCTCACTTTAAGTCGCTTTTATTCCTAATTTCATTTTATACAAATTCCCTCTTATTAAACACAAACACGTAACCCTATTTAAATACAATCCCAGCATATTAAACCTTTTGAATCACTGCAACTCAACCTCTCATTTTTATATCCTAAGGCAAATAAGTCACATTATTTATTTTCTACAACTTTATCGCATCAATTATTTCCTCAAGTGTTTTAGTTTTTTGTTGTGTAGCAAATTGGCCTACTATGAGGTCCATCGCATTATACCCATATTTGTCATATTGACAGTGCGGCAGTGTTGCTATGGACACAACCCCGTTGCTAAGTAGGGCTGCACGATTTGGGGAAATAATCGAATTGCGATTTTTCTGACGGATATTGCGATTCGAATTGCGATATTTATTTTTAAGCGACCCAACGGAAGTTTATTGTAAAATGCGGCCATAACTCCGGCTAGGAAGGTCGTATCAGCGTCCCGTCTCTAGCACCCCCGCAGCCCGAGCTACGAGTGAAAGAACTAAACTTACATGAAACCTCCGTTGGGTTGCTTTAAAGTCGAGCTTCAGTTTAAGATTCACCCTGTCATAGAAACACGTGATGGAGCATCACTAACCTGACTCAGACACCATCTGAAGCTCCATTGGAAGCCATCTGGAAAAGTATTTCAAAAATACTTGACAGGTGATTGGATCAATCTGTCTTCGATTAATTAACCTTCTATCATGGGTCAATTCTGATTGATTAACAATGGCTGGTGCATGTGGAGCACAGCACTTCTGATTGGTGTGGAGGACTGACACACAAGAAGAAATAAAAAGAATAAAAAATCGCAGGCTTTGCGATTTCATAATCGCATCATTTCAAATCGCGATTTCGATTTCAAATTGATTAATCGTTCAGCCCTATTGCTAAGTGATGCAATTAAAGGTGGGGTAGGTAAGTTTCAGAAACCGGCTCGAGATACACTTTTTGTTATATTCCATGGAATGCTCTAAACATCCCGATAGCAATGAATATCTGAAGTGCTTCATCAAAAAATCCATACAAAAATGTCATCTGTAGAAGCCGTGATACTGTAAAAAGTACAACCAATCGATTGGATGGCCTACCTGCCTGTCAGCCTTCCATCGGGGCACAAACTGATTGCGTGCCCTCATTGGTCATGTGTGCGTTCGTGTGTGTTGGAGGAGGGGCTCTATGAGGAAGTGGCACATTTTCTCCGGTTGTGTATTTTCAAGTTCTAGCGATCTCGAGCCGGTTTCTCAAACTTACCTACCCCACCTTTAAGTATTATTTTTTGAATTTGGAAGAGACATTGACATTGCTTTTGAAAAAATAAAAGATGGGTGCGAGTTGAACTCTTTTACAGAATGTTAGGCGTAAACACAATTACATATAAGAGACTTACAATACTCATGTTGCTTCTGTAAGGGTTATTTGGGTTCGTATATCTAACATTCAATTTGAAAGTGGATCTTTAGTGGGCATCAGAGCAGGATTAAACACATTTAAGACATTTTCATTTAACATGATCTGTTATTTGATCAGATATGTAAACAATCCCGTGTGCTGAGTTGTATTTGCTTTATTGTATGTCTAAATGTTGTTTTTTAAATGTGTAGTCTTGGTAGAGCTCAAAGATATCCAAATCTACAATCGTATTCCTGTGAAAAATTCTAGAGGCTTCTCAATACTCAAATTTCCCCTCCTCGACTCCTCGACTCCTCGGTCCTCCGGTAGTGACCCGGAAATGAATTTCAGCGCGCCATTTTGAAGGACGTCTCATTTCTCTAAGTCTGATGCAGCTGTTGCCACGTAATAATGAACGGACGTCGCTTTAATATGACCGCTCAGAGGAGAGGAGTTCTCATTTCTTTAAACGTCTGCTGCTTCCCCTCCTCTCTCCTCGGTTCCCCTCCTCGGTCCTCCGCTCGCATCTCCTGTGGGCGGGACTAAGTCTCGAGGAGGGGAGTCGAGGAGGGGAGTCGAGGAGGGGACATTTAAGAATTGAGAAGCCTCTATTGTATCTGCATCTTTTTTGACATGCACTCGGTGGCCAGTTTATTAGCTACACCTGTATCATTTAGTTCAAACCTATATAAGAAATGACACTAATATTACATTTTTGACATTGTCATAAAGGCGTTATTATATGTTAATCATTGAGATCGTAGTTAGTGGTGGGTATAAACTGGATTACATGTTATCAGGGGTGTTTCTAATGGTATGCCCCCCTGGTGTATATACAAAGGGAGGACAAATAATAAAAAAACACCTCTCAAAATAATGTAGTCCAGTGCAACACCACTGCGACCGCCAACCTAAAAAATATGCTTATAATAAATAAACCCATTTGGTCGATTTTAAAATGGAGAATTATACACTTTCTCAAGCTCACGTTTATAGTAGAGTTGTTGCATTTAAATTGCCCAGGAGTACACAGTGAAGTGGCCGCTGAGTGTGTTATACGCATGCCATGTGGCGATACCTTTAGTGACTAAGTGGTGGATTAAAGTTTCCCCTCCTTCCCGTTTACCTTTCCTTTTGTGGCGGAAAAGACCCAACTTTTTTCTCTGAACTTATCGTATACTTTCTCCTCTTTCTGAGCGCAGGCGCCCTCACTGCGAATGGCATCAGTGCGGACACGAGCACTGAGATCGGACGAGCCAAGAACTGCCTGAGTGCCGAGGACATCATCGAGAAATACAAGGAGGCCATCTCCTACTATGGGAAGGTAACGCCCAAAAGACTACACTCCTTTTTAGATTATATATGATATGATGTTACACATGGAGCTGCTGTGATTCAAGTCAAATTTCACACTTGATCTGACCATTCAAGTATTTTCGTATCTTACAGGTCACTTACTGATAGTATCTGGCTAATTCAAACCAAGCAAAGGTATCAGGGTTTTAGTGAATGTCCTAAATGTTACATTTGAAGCTTTAATTTGGGTTTTTAAATTGACCCTTTGGTTATATAAATGTATTTTTTATGGAGCTTTCAGTTAATACAGGTGTTTGCCTCCGCCTTAATATTTTAAAAGGCCTTTTAATGCTTTTTCCTCTAGTGTGCTATGTGCATTTTTCTTATTGTAATCTATCATTATTGTTATACATAATAGAGTTAGCGTTCAGGTTGCTTTGATACAAAAACACCACTTGTTAGCACAGATGTAGCAACATGTGATATGTGTAATACCCCTCCATGTCACCAGGGGGCAGTATTTGCCTAGATTTGATGGCTGCAGTAACAACACTACAGTACGGGTCATGCTGACAGCAGCTGTTTATTTCTATGTGAGGACTTTGAAACGAGAGCCTGTGTAGTCTCTGGAAATTGGCAGCATTTTAGTCAGTTAAAGCTAACTATTTTTAGACATAACCGTTTGAATTATCCATGTGTTGCTGGCATAATGCATTTGTACTCTCCTTTGATCACTGTACAAAGTCACAAAGAACAGTATTAAAGTATCTCTGATGCTTAGGGGTAAGCTGAATAGACTCATTATGCTGCTCAACTATTCAGAAGCAACCCCACGCTTTATCTTCATTATTATAATTGCCTTTTCGCATTGACCTCCCTCAGCCCTTTTACCTGTAACTAGTTCATTCAGAATTAAATTACATCTCAACACATAGCCATTCAGATATTAATTGAATTTTAATAGGCCGACAATGAGGGTGGAAGCGGAGGGAAGTTGAGGGACGACGAGATAAAAAAACGCTCGCATTTATACGCTGAGCAGCAGCAGCGGCGGCAGCAGCAGCTTAGGTCTTCAGAGGTTTAAATCCCTGACAAGCAACAGGATGCAGGTTATCTCACTCTGTCCCCCCCCCCCACACATCTGCACTGACTGATGAGGGTGGTCATATGTTAATGAAAAAACATCCCCCCCCCTGATTATGAGGTGGGTGGCAGGAGTCAAGGCGACGCTCATTAACCTCCTCTTATCTCTCCCGCAGTATAAGAACGCCGGTGTGATCGAGCTGGAGGCGTGCGTGAAGGCGGTCCGGGTGCTCGCCATCCAGAAGCGAGCGAGGGAGGCCTCCGAGTTCCTGCAGAACGCCGTCTACATCAATCTGGGACAGGTACGCGATGGGAGCGGGAGAAACATACTTTGACACAAACACTGGACGAATAATATGAGCTCACAGTTAAACTACAAAAACCAGGGTTGGGAGGGTTAGTTTAAAACATGTATTCTGTTACAATTACTAGTTACCTGTAAGACATAATAATACACTTTATTTATATAATAATAGATTTATTTTGTAAGCGCTTTTACAGGTGCTCAAAGACGCTTTACAGATATAGTGAAAAGAAAATAACAACAAATAAATAAGTACCGTACTTTTTGGACTACAAGCCGCGACTTTTTCCCCATTTTCTTTGTACAGCTAACGGCCACTAGGGGACCTCCTAAATCTATGGATTTTACAGGTGAAATTAACCACCTTTAACACTACGGGCTCTAGGACCGGTCCGCGCCCGCCACCTTTAAGCGGCGGGCTCCAGCAGGAAAAGCTGGAGGCCGGAAACGAGTGAGACAGGTAGCGCCAAAGTAAAAGTGGAACCGAGAGACAGAACGAGAGCAAGACAGACGGACAATTTAGCTGCTGCGGCTTATATGCAGGTGCGCTTTATAGTCCGAAAAGTACGGTAGTTAAAGTCAAATAATACAAAAACAATCACACATTAAAAGCCAGATTGAAGAGGTGAGTTTTTGTGAGTGTGTTGAAGGTGGTGAGGTCAGTGCAGTCTCTGATGGGTTGGGGAGTGAGTTCCAGAGGGAGGGGGCAGCGACGGAGAAGGCTCTGTCCCCCCAGGTCCGGTGATTGGTGCGGGTGGGGATGGATAGGAGGTTGGCTTCTGATGAGCGGAGGCAGCGGGAAGGGGTGTGGTGGTGGTGCAGCAGGTGTGTGAGGTAGGGGGGAGGGGGGGCAAGAAGAATAATCTCACTCGTCACCGCCTTGAGTTTCAAAACAGGATACATGTATTTATTTTCCTTGCAAGAATGGAAGTAGTCATCACATCCAGCATATGGTACTACTCTTGTAGGTAATCGTGCATCCTGTCATATACACTGTCCACCTTTTTTATCATGTGTACCTCTTCCCTTGAAAGAGTACAGTCAGTATTTTCCCAACAAAAGCAAGGAACATATTCAAAAACATTCATAGTTATATCTTAAAACATGAACAGTGACACCACTACATTACCCCACATTAAAGAGATGGATCTCTGATTGGCACCACATCACCCCCACCCTCATCCACCTCCACTGGCTGCCGGTCAAGTCCCCGGATTCAATACAAACATTCATCCTCACGTACAAGTCCCTCCATTCCCTCGCCCCCCAGTACTTATCGGACCTCCTCCATCCCTACACCCCCTTCTCGGAGTCTGCGGTCCTCAGACACGGGCCTGCTCTCCGTCCCCCGCTCTCGCCTCCGAACTGTTGCCGACAGGGCATTCAGTGTTGCGGCCCCCACCCTCTGGAATTATATATGTATAGAATAACAGTAGCAACAAGAACCTGTGGGCTCACGTGCGCCCCCTTCAGTGCGGCAGAGGTTATGGCTGCCTCCCCTGGTGCTTTTTTCATTGCCGTTGTACGATGAGACCAGCGAGCCTAAATATCATACGTGAAATAAGTTATTTAGAGACTATGGATGGCGAGGAGAAATGTAATAAAGGGATCTACAAACATTACATTGGTGACATACAGTGAGATGGTGCAGGCAGAGCTCATCTGTGCCTCACCTCGCCTCACAGTAACTGGCTGGAGCGCACTCACAAAATAAGTGCCCACGTTAAATTAGTGCCCGCGCTCCAGCCAGTTACTGTGGGCTTACGAGAGGCAGAGCTCGTCCCTGCCTCACTTCTCATCGCTACCCGTAGTTGTAGTGGAGCTCGGCCAATTTGCTGATTTTGACTATATATATAATCAAACAGAAATCACATTTACAAATCATATCAGTGGAGACATTTTATTATTATTACTATTTAGTTTTTCTTTAGTTGTTTTTCCGTTACATTGGAGTATGACAGGTGACTGCACGTCGCTGGTTAAAACCTTAACGATACCCATCCGAGCCACTGATGCCAGTTTATTTTGAGCTGTGCAATTGTAATTTTAGCTCAATCTAGTGAACACATTCCTAATTATGCTCCATGTACTTAGCAGGATGTCTCGACAAATAATTATGTTTGGATGATTAAAGATCACCCCCAGATATGTTTGAAGATGCATAAAAACACTCAGTGTCTGACATGCATTTCCTCCAAAAATATCTACTAATTTCCCCCTCATTTAAAAATCCAGAATCTATGAATATTCAAAGGATGTTTCTTATTCTCTGAACAGTATTTTCTCAGTGTATGTACACTTGAGTAATGTGCATTTTCGACAACAATTGGCTATCAAACATATTGCAATGTTATTAAATCAAGCTTATATTTCGACTACTTTACTATATGGTGAGCAGCAGAGGTGGGAATTAACAAAGTAGAAATACTTAGTTAAAGTACAGATACCTGAAAAATCTAAGTACAGTAACGAAGTATTTATATTTATGACGACTTTTTACTTTTACTTCCTACATTTTAACACAAATATCTGTGCTTTATACTTCTTACATTTTCAAAACAGGCGTGTTACTTTCGTTTTAATGCATGTGAGGTGAATTATCAATTATTACTTTTTACTGTGAGTTAGAGACTGTACTTTTACTTAAAGGGTCATGCAAAATGCACTTTTTGATGTCTTTGATAATAATAATAATACATTTTATTTCTATAGCGCTTTTCTTGAACCCAAAGACGCTTTACATTTGGGAGGGAGGGTAGACAAAGAAAACAAAGCCACAAAACATAACAGAAAAGCAGTCGGGAGGAAGTTGATTGAGAGGGGGGGGGGGCTTATGGATAGAGAGTTGAAGAGGTGGGTTTTGAGGCGGGACTGGAACAGGGTGAGGGACTCAGACTCACGGAGTTCTTGGGGGAGGGGGTTCCAGAGCTTCAGGGCTGCCACAGAGAAGGCTCTGTCCCCGAAGCTCCGGAGTTTGGCCTTGGGGATGGAAAGCAAACCGGCTGAGGTGGATCTGAGGGACCGGGGTGGTCGGTAGAGGGTGAGGAGGTCAGTGAGGTAGGGGGGGGCCAGATGGTGGAGGGCTTTGTAAGTGAGGACCAGGAGTTTGTAGTGGATGCGGTGTGAAACGGGGAGCCAGTGGAGTTCTTTGAGGACCGGGGTGATGTGATGCCATGACTTGGTGTGGGGGAGGAGTCTGGCGGCTGCGTTCTGGACACGCTGGAGTCACTGGGGGAGGTGGAGCTGATGCCGTAGAGGAGGAGGTGGAGCTGATGCCGTAGAGGAGGGAGTTGCAATAGTCAAGGCGGGAGGAGATGAAGGCGTGAATGAGTCGCTCAGCTGCAGGGCGGGTGAGAGAGGGACGGAGTTATACATAAAGATGTGTCCCCGGTGCGTCGGGGAACTCACGCAGCGTCAGAAAATAAAACCCTCTCCTTTTCCTCCGTACCCAAATCTCTAAAAACGGGGAACAACGGAGCTGATCCAGATTTGCGTCCGATATGACGTAATATCTTAAATGAGGACCCACGGCCCAATCAGAAACGTTGCGATCAGAAACAATGCCCGACTGTTTTGGACGTAATATTGTCGGTGTTTACATTAGCATGCTAACACTCAGAGCTAACCTGCACTGGAGAGCATGTGTGTGAAGTAGCAGGAGTAGAAAGGAACTCACCTTGTGGTGTAACCGGCAAGAGAGAAAGCCTTTGAGCTCCATGCTGTTTCAGAGCCTTGATAATCCATGATATGGCGTTTCATCACGGCAGCATTCAGTTTAGACGGTAGCTGCCGGGTCCGCATGAGCTCAGACCCCTCCTTTTTATTTTTGTGTCCATGTTTTACCCCAAATCAGCACTTTTGAAACAGGAAGTGAAATAGAGGGATATGAGGCATGGCTAGAATGGGTGATCTGTTTGGTAATTGAGCAAAACACTTCATCGACATGTTTTTTATATATTTCTGAGAGCTATGCTATTGCCTAAAGATAGCATGATAGGTGACCTTTAAGTAAAAAGTTGAATCAGTACTTCTACTTTACCAAAGTCTTTTTTTACACAAGTATCTGTACTTCTACTTAAGTAAAGAGTGTGTACTTTTGATGAGCAGTGAGAAACGTCCCCCCCCTTCGGCACATTGTGCAAAACAAAATCAATGCACTTACATAATTTCGCACAGTGAAGCTCAAAGTGAAGCAACAATGACCCATAAAAACTCTTTTCCGTGTGGAGGCGGGATTTTAAAGTTGCCTCCATCTCTGCAGCTATCAGAGGAGGAGAAGATCCAGCGCTACAGCATCCTGTCGGAGCTCTACGAACTCATCGGCTTTCATCGCAAGTCTGCGTTTTTTAAGCGCGTGGCGGCCATGCAATGTGTGTCCCCCACCATCCCAGAGCCCGGCTGGAGGGCCTGCTACAAGCTGCTGCGGAGACCCTGCCCGGATACAGCCTCTCCCTGGACCCCAAGGACTTCAGCAAAGGTACAACACTTGATTATTGCTTCTTTATTATGTGAAAGTCTGGAGATAACAGGTTTTTTTATGAATGGAAATGTTTCATCTCGTGTCAGTTCAGCTTGTTGCATGTGGTCTATTTCAGGACTGCATCCAACAATTACTTTGATCAGGGATTCTATTTTTGATTCAACGTCAGATACAAACATATTTCAGCAAAGGTAAAACCCTTGATTATATCGCTTCGTTATTATGTGAAAATCTAGAGATAACGGGTGTGTTTTGAACGTTTCTTTTTTTGTAATTTACTTTTTATTGTCACAGCATTATTGTACATTCCATCTTTACATGAATGACATACCTTAAATTCCAAAAATACTTAAGTTCCAAAAATACTTAAAGTTCCAAATATACTTAACGTTCCAAAAATACTTAAAGATCCAAAATACTTGAAGTTCCAAAAATACCGTCAATTCTAAAAATACTTAAAGTAAAAAAAATACCATAAATTCCAAAAATACTTAAAGTTAAAAAAATACCGTAAATTCCAAAAATACCTAAAGTTCCAAAATACTTAAAGTTCCAAATATACTTAAAGTTAAAAAATACCGGGGTGAAGTGTGTCGCCAACTGGTTAAAACTCGAATTGGCGATGAGGTCTTAAAATGTATGGAAAGGATCCAAAAATACCTTAAATTCCAAAAATACTTAAAGTTCCAATTATACTTAAAGTTCCAAAATACTTAAAGTTCAAAAAATACCGTAAATTCCAAAATACTTAAAGTTCCAAAAATACTTAAAGTTCCAAATATACTTAAAGTAAAAAAAATACCGGGGTGAAGTGTGTCGCCAACTGGTTAAAACTCGAAGTGGCGATGAGGTCTTAAAATGTATGGAAAGGGTCTTCAGGGTTCTAGTCAGGGGGCCAATCCTGAAAAGTGCTTCCGTTAACACTTTGGGTACAAGCTGTCAACATATTTGTTTGGTAAGAGGGGACCTATGTAAGATGTTCTAGGGTGGTTGACAAGTTTGAAAAATTATTTTGTGACTTTTAGAGGCCATTTCAGGCCAATTTTTCAGATTGCTGCTCGAAATGACATGCCCACAATAAATATAGAATATCTCCCCAATCACAAGGGCCATATAGATAATCCTGGTATCAAAAGAAAGGTGACAGCAGTGGGATGGCTGCAGAAGTGTCAGAATGTAAATGGATGTTACTGTGTCAGAGAAAATAGAGCTAGACCATTGGAAAAAAGTAAAATAAAATTTTCGCCTAAAAGAAAACATGTTTTTAGAGTGAATATCAGCTTGGAAACATGAGATAGTAGCCCAAAATAATTTAGGAATCATGATTCCAATGTATGCTAGGTACTTTTGCCAAGTTAGAGCACAGTAATTTCATACAGTGCAATACTACACAGGTTTGAATAATGTAATGTCCAAGCGGAAGTCTATACGATTCTCGAGGTGACCTTTCGTGCTAATGCTTTTTGACTTTTTAATGTTGTATTTTGACAATACACTTGGATACCATGATAAGACGAAATATTTTTGTGGATTACTGAGGATCATCTTCCCAGTAATGGAGCCATTGTATGTATACAAAATATTACATAAAACATTAAATAAAAACTAAAACAATAAAATGAATCCAGTGTTAGGGTCCGAAGGAACCAGAGCAACTCAGGGGTCAGGCATGTTCAAGCCAACAGGCGTGTTTCTTTGGAAGAGGGAGGGAAATGTATAGACGAGGTATAGTCAAGGCAGTGTGGGGCACTAGAATCCTGGTGTCTACGAGGATGAGGACAGGCCAATGTTTGCTGGTTACAGACGGCGATCTGTACGCCCCTGCGCCCTCAGTACACGTGCTGATGTGGAGGGCTGAGCATCACACACTGAAGAGCTCGTTGTTGATGTGCTTTTTTCTGGCGGCCACACCACAACATCCAGATCAAGATCAAATACCTTAAATTCCAAAAATACTTAAAGTTCCAAATATACTTAAAGTTCCAAAAATACTTAAAGATCCAAAAATACTTGAAGTTCCAAAAATACCGTAAATTCTAAAAATACCACAACATCCAGATCAAGATCGGTTTCTTCACCGTTAGTCTCTTGAATGTCATTGGAGTTCATGCACCACGCTGCACGAGCACATCCACACGCCCCACTGTCTGGTACTGCACTGACTTCCACTTTCCTTGCATCCACACACTGTCAGCTGTACGCATGTGGATTGTACAGGTTCCTTGGTAGAAGCATGGGGACCAGCATACCATTCATCATCTGCCAACCACAATTGATTGGTGAGGGCAGTTGTGGATGTGTCACTAGTGACTGTTTCCAAACCTTCGTTTGGTAGTGGGCCCTCTTGAGGTGCATTGACAATGCATCTTCTGTTGGTGGTAATGTATCAACATTGGCTTTAAGTTTTCGAAAGAGAGCGCAGCGAACTTCTTGTATCGAGTTGCTGGTTGACTTAAGGTCATAGAGCTTACATACAAACTGTTCTGCCAAGGATAGGGAAGTGGTACTTGGTACTTCATCCTCACCAAAGTTGTGGAGAAGATGCGGGTACTGCTGGAACACTTTCCATGCTGTCCTTTTTCCAATTCCGGTGAACTGGCTCGTAGTATCACATCCAGTGATGGCATGAATGCCAACAGACCATCGAGCATCTCATTTGGTAGTGTGATTTGATGGACTTTGATAGAGCGTGGTTTCTTAGCTGTTCCTGCTTTCATCCAAACTTCTTGGCTTAGTTGGTTTGCAAATACAAGTAGTAGCAGCAACACATCTGTGTCTCGCACTGAATGATGAGCCTCTGAAACCCTTTCATTGTTGCATCAGCTGCATGTAGTAGTATGCGTGTATCCGCTTCTCATGTGTAGCTTGTAGGGGAGATACATCAATCCCAGCTGCTGACGTGACTTTTTCAGGATCCTCAAACCCTCCACTGATAACAATTTCCTCATCATAAAGCTGCACATGATTCTCAAGCTCAGTTGATAGGAAATGGGTAAGGTTGGCTTTGTTTTCATCCATTTCAATGAAGCTATTCCAGTTAGCAGGTAGCTTTACATCTCTACTCACAATTTTCGCTTCTGCGTTTTGTTCTTGTTCCACTCTTGATGGAGTTTTGTTGGTACCGATCAAACACTATATCCACTCTGGTGACGTTCCCATGTAGATTAGATGCAACTCTCTGTGTGACACATCTGCATATTCCCCGAAGGTTGATGCATTGTGAGGTTTTCCCATGGCTCTTACTAAGGCCATTCCATCAATGATGGTGCATGTTCTCATAACAGATGGACTGAGCTCTGTTTCCTTTGCACCAGCTTGTAGTATGGTGGCTAAGTCAGCTTTGTTTGTAGGCCTGAGCACTGAATCTGTTGTGGCAAGTGACAGGGGGACTGCACACAGGTCTTTTTGGAGAAGGTCATCCATGTTGACCTCTCTGCCACTCTCCATGGATAATATGGTGCTTCACACACTTGGATCTGAGTTGTTCAAGCTTGGTATCTGTGCTGTATGGGCTTGAGAATGTTTTCGTGTTCTCTTGGTGAGGACCTGGCGTGGAAGTCTGTGTGCGTCGTGCCCACTCGTTTTTTCACCAACTCGGTGATAGTTTTTTTTGCCAGACTCTGCAGCATGTGTAAGGTCATTCAGTTTCTCTTCTGAGGCAACATCACCAGTTGTCAGGGACACTAAATAATACATGTTGGAAGACGTTGTATCTCTGGAACTGATCAGTTGAATGACATCGTGATTATCCCTCTTGATTCTTGATTGAAGGCAGTCTTTGTGCGTCTCCTCATCGTCGTCGTCATCATGTGTCAGTCCAAACAAGGATGCACGTTCATTGTAGGTGATAGACCAACGGTTTTCTTGCTGGATCATTTCTAGTGATGCCTATCAATCCTCCAGCAACCTTTCCCGTTTTTATTGATGTGTTCAAGGCGAAGGTCGAAAGGCACCTCGTTGAAGCTGTGTTTGGTCTCCTTGGCTACAAAATCACCATCTAGGAGGCCCTGGTAGACCTCTGGTGCTGTCTGTTCCATGTCTGCTATGAACACAGCACCCCATCTTGTGTAATGGGTGTGATCATACGCAGCAAACCAAGGCATCGTGCTCTTGAAGGCTGACGTGTACAGGTTCCAATCACCACAATCTCAGTGCCCGGGTGAACGCAAGGAGAATAGACACAAGGTCCATGTACTGTCTCCAGAAGGTAAGGTTGGCTTGTCTTCATTGGCCTTGTCAAACTGTACAAGGAGATCTTGAATCTCCCCGACTTTCAGCACAAGTTCCTCATAGCATGCTGAATTTAAACTTCTAGTGTTTCTATATACATTGTAATCGATGCTATAGCTATTTTACCAGTACACATTCTCACAGAAACTCATGTGCACACAGTACTCCTTAATTTGACTGTTGGTGAAGTGAAAATTGAGATGGAAAAGATGGAATCTGTGCTGCTAGCCCATCTGCTAGCTAGCTTGTAGATGGAAAAAGGGTTTAGCATACCTGTTTTTTGGCAACACTTGGTGGTCGAATCCGGAGGTAACTGTTATTTAGTCGACAATATCAGACTCAACTATTTATTATCTCAAATACCACCCATTAGTTTGAACTGGATAACTCTTTTGCTTCACTGACATTGCTGCTGTGTTTTGCTGTATCAACCCACAGCACCCCATGTGGTAGGCTATGATATTGTTTTACCATTGGTTGATTTTTTTTTAATCAATAGTTAAGATCATACTTTCACAGGAGATATAATGAGGGATAATATTACAAAATTGTTAGAAATTACAGAGCAAATTATCACTAATTAAAAAGGTCATTTTCAAAGATGTCAACATAGCTAGGGCCATATGTCAAGGGGTTAAACATGAATACTGGATAGGTTTACAGCTTCTTAAGTTGCAATATCAGTGTTGGCCCCCTGACTATTCCTGCATATGCCCTGTCTCTGGTCAAGGAAGTGTAAAATGTTTGTCACAGTTTTGATAGTAGAAACTCTTTTTTCTTTTCTTTTTTACTTCCCGTTCCTCGTAGCTGCGTTGGAGGGTTTTGTGTTCAGCCTCGGTCATATTCCATTACCCAGGAGGCACGGCGGGGAAGAAAGCGGGACGCAAGCCGAGCGTCTCTCAGCCGGCTGACAGCGGGAAACGCCACCGACCAGGTGAGCACCGCCGAAAATCAAACTGTGTGCTGGATGGATTATTATAATAATAGCGACATAAGGCTTTTACTGTCTGAATTGTAATTAAGTGAGTGTCGCTGCTGACTGGCAACTCAAACACTGCCAAGCTTTGCTAAGCTTTGTCCTTCATGTGCAGAGAAGAAACCTTCCTAAACTGAAACCTGAAGCTTCTCTTACTTACACTGAGGAGGACTAATTTAATTCAAACTAAACATCGTTGAATCTGTCTCTACTTGTGTAATTAACATGCTATTAACATGGTGTTGTATTAACACTGCCTTGTGCTTAACCAAACAAGCATTGATAGCAACTTATTTACAGATTTATTTACGTATTACTGCAGTGTTCATTGCATAGTTTACCCATTAGGAAACATGTCTTGATTGCTCATGTTGGTCATCTTGCCTATTTTGTATAGAAAAGCTTTGCACTACTCGCTTTGCTCGACCAATAAGTTAGCTTCGTTTAACTAACGTTAGCCAAAGAGTAAACTAGGCTTGATTACCACCAATCTTCTGTACATTCATATATATTATTATGTATTGCCAATGTTAAAGATAGAAATGTATTGTAATTTGCATGGAGAGAGGAAGAGGGACAATTCAGGATTAATGTCAAATCCCATAGTCCCGTTTAATGACAGGATTTAATTGTATTTTTACATTTATTTTTGCGTATCAGACTTTTTATTTGTCACTTCCCCCGAGTTTCAGCTATTACCACAATATATAGTATCAATAGAAAACATTTCCCTTGCCTCCTTTTTAAACTGGACTTTCTGCCTTTTGAAAAGGTAAACAAAGTCAGTGATAGGCTATAAGAATACATGACTAATCTACTCCACAGGTTATTGTTTTCTTACTTATGTAGGTCATTCCCCTATTAGACTGTTTTTCGTCAATATATCCCAGGTCTCAGATATATACAGAGCCTGTCTCTGATTGGCTGAAACACCAAACGGATCATTGCAGCATTACCCATAATCCCCTCTGTTTCAGCCCTGTTTCCAAAAGTGCTGATTCTCTGTTCTGTTGATGTAGAAATGAGAGGAGAAAGTGGATTTTGCCACTAGGGTGACCTTTAAATCGTGGAGTCCGTTGCATGCCAAGAGTTTATCTCATTCATATCTTATTGTAAGTGTATTTTAGAGTTGATCAGCAGCATGTTGTTGGGACTAACCCTGCTAACTGCGCCTTGCGTCATGGAGTGAATCTGCATTTCTCTCTCCGTCTGTAGGGGCTCAGGAGGTTCTCATTGACCCAGGTACAGTATTCAACCTCCTGTAGAAACTTCTGTTTGCTTGCAGTCATCTGATTTCATTTCTCATCCTCCATCATCGGCTTCCTGACTCCTATGGTTTTACTTATTACTTTGAATGTTGATGATTGTTTTTCCCCTCAGGTAGCTGCTCTCCTGTGTTAGTTTACCTAATGTACCTGCTCGTTCTCACAGCCACACGATTGAAGTGCTCACTTTAAGTCGCTTTTATCCTAATTTCATTTTATACAAATTCCCTCTTATTAAACACAAACACGTAACCCTATTTAAATACAATCCCCAGCATATTAAACCTTTTGAATCACTGCAACTCAACCTCTCATTTTTATATCCTAAGGCAAATAAGTCACATTATTTATTTTCTACAACTTTATCGCATCAATTATTTCCTCAAGTGTTTTAGTTTTTTGTTGTGTAGCAAATTGGCCTACTATGAGGTCCATCGCATTATACCCATATTTGTCATATTGACAGTGCGGCAGTGTTGCTATGGACACAACCCCGTTGCTAAGTAGGGCTGCACGATTTGGGGAAATAATCGAATTGCGATTTTTCTGACGGATATTGCGATTCGAATTGCGATATTTATTTTTAAGCGACCCAACGGAAGTTTATTGTAAAATGCGGCCATAACTCCGGCTAGGAAGGTCGTATCAGCGTCCCGTCTCTAGCACCCCCGCAGCCCGAGCTACGAGTGAAAGAACTAAACTTACATGAAACCTCCGTTGGGTTGCTTTTTAAAGTCGAGCTTCAGTTAAGATTCACCCTGTCATAGAAACACGTGATGGAGCATCACTAACCTGACTCAGACACCATCTGAAGCTCCATTGGAAGCCATCTGGAAAGTATTTCAAAAATACTTGACAGGTGATTGGATCAATCTGTCTTCGATTAATTAACCTTCTATCATGGGTCAATTCTGATTGATTAACAATGGCTGGTGCATGTGGAGCACAGCACTTCTGATTGGTGTGGAGGACTGACACACAAGAAGAAATAAAAAGAATAAAAAATCGCAGGCTTTGCGATTTCATAATCGCATCATTTCAAATCGCGATTTCGATTTCCAAATTGATTAATCGTTCAGCCCTATTGCTAAGTGATGCAATTAAAGGTGGGGTAGGTAAGTTTCAGAAACCGGCTCGAGATACACTTTTTGTTATATTCCATGGAATGCTCTAAACATCCCGATAGCAATGAATATCTGAAGTGCTTCATCAAAAAATCCATACAAAATGTCATCTGTAGAAGCCGTGATACTGTAAAAAGTACAACCAATCGGATTGGATGGCCTACCTGCCTGTCAGCCTTCCATCGGGGCACAAACTGATTGCGTGCCCTCATTGGTCATGTGTGCGTTCGTGTGTGTGTTGGAGGAGGGGCTCTATGAGGAAGTGGCACATTTTCTCCGGTTGTGTATTTTCAAGTTCTAGCGATCTCGAGCCGGTTTCTCAAACTTACCTACCCCACCTTTAAGTATTATTTTTTGAATTTGGAAGAGACATTGGACATTGCTTTTGAAAAAATAAAAGATGGGTGCGAGTTGAACTCTTTACAGAATGTTAGGCGTAAACACAATTACATATAAGAGACTTACAATACTCATGTTGCTTCTGTAAGGGTTATTTGGGTTCGTATATCTAACATTCAATTTGAAAGTGGATCTTTAGTGGGCATCAGAGCAGGATTAAACACATTTAAGACATTTTCATTTAACATGATCTGTTATTTGATCAGATATGTAAACAATCCCGTGTGCTGAGTTGTATTTGCTTTATTGTATGTCTAAATGTTGTTTTTTAAATGTGTAGTCTTGGTAGAGCTCAAAGATATCCAAATCTACAATCGTATTCCTGTGAAAAATTTCTAGAGGCTTCTCCATACTCAAATTTCCCCTCCTCGACTCCTCGACTCCTCGGTCCTCCGGTAGTGACCCGGAAATGAATTCAGCGCGCCATTTTGAAGGACGTCTCATTTCTCTAAGTCTGATGCAGCTGTTGCCACGTAATAATGAACGGACGTCGCTTTAATATGACCGCTCAGAGGAGAGGAGTTCTCATTTCTTTAAACGTCTGCTGCTTCCCCTCCTCTCTCCTCGGTTTCCCCTCCTCGGTCCTCCCGCTCGCATCTCCTGTGGGCGGGACTAAGTCTCGAGGAGGGGAGTCGAGGAGGGGAGTCGAGGAGGGGACATTTTAAGAATTGAGAAGCCTTCTATTGTATCTGCATCTTTTTTGACATGCACTCGGTGGCCAGTTTATTAGCTACACCTGTATCATTTAGTTCAAACCTATATAAGAAATGACACTAATATTACATTTTGACATTGTCATAAAGGCGTTATTATATGTTAATCATTGAGATCGTAGTTAGTGGTGGGTTATAAACTGGATTACATGTTATCAGGGGTGTTTCTAATGGTATGCCCCCCTGGTGTATATACAAAGGGAGGACAAATAATAAAAAAACACCTCTCAAAATAATGTAGTCCAGTGCAACACCACTGCGACCGCCAACCTAAAAAATATGCTTATAATAATAAACCCATTTGGTCGATTTTAAAATGGAGAATTATACACTTTCTCAAGCTCACGTTTATAGTAGAGTTGTTTGCATTTAAATTGCCCAGGAGTACACAGTGAAGTGGCCGCTGAGTGTGTTATACGCATGCCATGTGGCGATACCTTTAGTGACTAAGTGGTGGATTAAAGTTTCCCCTCCTTCCCGTTTACCTTTCCTTTTGTGGCGGAAAAGACCCAACTTTTTTCTCTGAACTTTATCGTATACTTTCTCCTCTTTCTGAGCGCAGGCGCCCTCACTGCGAATGGCATCAGTGCGGACACGAGCACTGAGATCGGACGAGCCAAGAACTGCCTGAGTGCCGAGGACATCATCGAGAAATACAAGGAGGCCATCTCCTACTATGGGAAGGTAACGCCCAAAAGACTACACTCCTTTTTAGATTATATATGATATGATGTTACACATGGAGCTGCTGTGATTCAAGTCAAATTTCACACTTGATCTGACCATTCAAGTATTTTCGTATCTTACAGGTCACTTACTGATAGTATCTGGCTAATTCAAACCAAGCAAAGGTATCAGGGTTTTAGTGAATGTCCTAAATGTTACATTTGAAGCTTTAATTTGGGTTTTTAAATTGGACCCTTTGGTTATATAAATGTATTTTTTATGGAGCTTTCAGTTAATACAGTGTTTGCCTCCGCCTTACTATTTTAAAGGCCTTTTAATGCTTTTTCCTCTAGTGTGCTATGTGCATTTTTTCTTATTGTAATCTATCATTATGTTATACATAATAGAGTTAGCGTTCAGGTTGCTTTGATACAAAAACACCACTTGTTAGCACAGATGTAGCAACATGTGATATGTGTAATACCCCTCCATGTCACCAGGGGGCAGTATTTGCCTAGATTTGATGGCTGCAGTAACAACACTACAGTACGGGTCATGCTGACAGCAGCTTGTTTATTTCTATGTGAGGACTTTGAAACGAGAGCCTGTGTAGTCTCTGGAAATTGGCAGCATTTTAGTCAGTTAAAGCTAACTATTTTTAGACATAACCGTTTGAATTATCCATGTGTTGCTGGCATAATGCATTTGTACTCTCCTTTGATCACTGTACAAAGTCACAAAGAACAGTATTAAAGTATCTCTGATGCTTAGGGGTAAGCTGAATAGACTCATTATGCTGCTCAACTATTCAGAAGCAACCCCACGCTTTATCTTCATTATTATAATTGCCTTTTCGCATTGACCTCCCTCAGCCCTTTTACCTGTAACTAGTTCATTCAGAATTAAATTACATCTCAACACATAGCCATTCAGATATTAATTGAATTTTAATAGGCCGACAATGAGGGTGGAAGCGGAGGGAAGTTGAGGGACGACGAGATAAAAAAACGCTCGCATTTATACGCTGAGCAGCAGCAGCGGCGGGCAGCAGCAGCTTAGGTCTTCAGAGGTTTAAATCCCTGACAAGCAACAGGATGCAGGTTATCTCACTCTGTCCCCCCCCCCCACACATCTGCACTGACTGATGAGGGTGGTCATATGTTAATGAAAAAACATCCCCCCCCCTGATTATGAGGTGGGTGGCAGGAGTCAAGGCGACGCTCATTAACCTCCTCTTATCTCTCCCGCAGTATAAGAACGCCGGTGTGATCGAGCTGGAGGCGTGCGTGAAGGCGGTCCGGGTGCTCGCCATCCAGAAGCGAGCGAGGGAGGCCTCCGAGTTCCTGCAGAACGCCGTCTACATCAATCTGGGACAGGTACGCGATGGGGAGCGGGAGAAACACTTTGACACAAACACTGGACGAATAATATGAGCTCACAGTTAAACTACAAAAACCAGGGTTGGGGAGGGTTAGTTTAAAACATGTATTCTGTTACAATTACTAGTTACCTGTAAGACATAATAATACACTTTATTTATATAATAATAGATTTATTTTGTAAGCGCTTTTACAGGTGCTCAAAGACGCTTTACAGATATAGTGAAAAGAAAATAACAACAAATAAATAAGTACCGTACTTTTTGGACTACAAGCCGTCGACTTTTTCCCCCATTTTCTTTTGTACAGCTAACGGCCACTAGGGGACCTCCTACATCTATGGATTTACAGGTAAAATTAACCACCTTTAACACTACGGGCTCTAGGACCGCTCCGCGCCCGCCACCTTTAAGCGGCGGGCTCCAGCAGGAAAGCTGGAGGCCGGAAAAGAGTGAGACAGGTAGCGCGCCAAAGTAAAAGTGGAACCGAGAGACAGAACGAGAGCAAGACAGACGGACAATTTAGCTGCTGCGGCTTATATGCAGGTGCGCTTTATAGTCCGAAAAGTACGGTAGTTAAAGTCAAATAATACAAAAACAATCACACATTAAAAGCCAGATTGAAGAGGTGAGTTTTTGTGAGTGTGTTGAAGGTGGTGAGGTCAGTGCAGTCTCTGATGGGTTGGGGGAGTGAGTTCCAGAGGGAGGGGCAGCGACGGAGAAGGCTCTGTCCCCCAAGGTCCGGTGATTGGTGCGGGTGGGGATGGATAGGAGGTTGGCTTCTGATGAGCGGAGGCAGCGGGAAGGGGTGTGGTGGTGGTGCAGCAGGTGTGGTGAGGTAGGGGGGAGGGGGGGCAAGAAGAATAATCTCACTCGTCACCGCCTTGAGTTTCAAAACAGGATACATGTATTTATTTTCCTTGCAAGAATGGAAGTAGTCATCACATCCAGCATATGGTACTACTCTTGTAGGTAATCGTGCATCCTGTCATATACACTGTCCACCTTTTTTATCATGTGTACCTCTTCCCTTGAAAGAGTACAGTCAGTATTTTCCCAACAAAAAGCAAGGAACATATTCAAAAACATTCATAGTTATATCTTAAAACATGAACAGTGACACCACTAACATTACCCCACATTAAAGAGATGGATCTCTGATTGGCACCACATCACCCCCACCCTCATCCACCTCCACTGGCTGCCGGTCAAGTCCCGGATTCAATACAAAACATTCATCCTCACGTACAAGTCCCTCCATTCCCTCGCCCCCCAGTACTTATCGGACCTCCTCCATCCCTACACCCCTTCTCGGAGTCTGCGGTCCTCAGACACGGGCCTGCTCTCCGTCCCCCGCTCTCGCCTCCGAACTGTTGCCGACAGGGCATTCAGTGTTGCGGCCCCCACCCTCTGGAATTATATATGTATAGAATAACAGTAGCAACAAGAACCTGTGGGCTCACGTGCGCCCCCTTCAGTGCGGCAGAGGTTATGGCTGCCTCCCCTGGTGCTTTTTTCATTGCCGTTGTACGATGAGACCAGCGAGCCTAAATATCATACGTGAAATAAGTTATTTAGAGACTATGGATGGCGAGGAGAAATGTAATAAAGGGATCTACAAACATTACATTGGTGACATACAGTGAGATGGTGCAGGCAGAGCTCATCTGTGCCTCACCTCGCCTCACAGTAACTGGCTGGAGCGCACTCACAAAATAAGTGCCCACGTTAAATTAGTGCCCGCGCTCCAGCCAGTTACTGTGGGCTTACGAGAGGCAAGAGCTCGTCCCTGCCTCACTTCTCATCGCTACCCGTAGTTGTAGTGGAGCTCGGCCAATTTGCTGATTTTGACTATATATATAATCAAACAGAAATCACATTTACAAATCATATCAGTGGAGACATTTTATTATTATTACTATTTAGTTTTTCTTTAGTTGTTTTTCCGTTACATTGGAGTATGACAGGTGACTGCACGTCGCTGGTTAAAACCTTAACGATACCCATCCGAGCCACTGATGCCAGTTTATTTTTGAGCTGTGCAATTGTAATTTTAGCTCAATCTAGTGAACACATTCCTAATTATGCTCCATGTACTTAGCAGGATGTCTCGACAAATAATTATGTTTGGATGATTAAAGATCACCCCCAGATATGTTTGAAGATGCATAAAAACACTCAGTGTCTGACATGCATTTCCTCCAAAAATACATCTACTAATTTCCCCCTCATTTAAAAAT
Source organism: Pseudochaenichthys georgianus (assembly GCF_902827115.2). Lineage (NCBI taxonomy): Eukaryota > Metazoa > Chordata > Actinopteri > Perciformes > Channichthyidae > Pseudochaenichthys > Pseudochaenichthys georgianus. The sequence continues at coordinate 32,578,494 of NC_047513.1, read as the reverse complement.
CCAGAATCTATGAATATTCAAAGGATGTTTCTTATTCTCTGAACAGTATTTTCTCAGTGTATGTACACTTGAGTAATGTGCATTTTCGACAACAATTGGCTATCAAACATATTGCAATGTTATTAAATCAAGCTTATATTTCGACTACTTTACTATATGGTGAGCAGCAGAGGTGGGAATTAACAAAGTAGAAATACTTAGTTAAAGTACAGATACCTGAAAAATCTAAGTACAGTAACGAAGTATTTATATTTATGACGACTTTTTACTTTTACTTCCTACATTTTAACACAAATATCTGTGCTTTATACTTCTTACATTTTCAAAACAGGCGTGTTACTTTCGTTTTAATGCATGTGAGGTGAATTATCAATTATTACTTTTTACTGTGAGTTAGAGACTGTACTTTTACTTAAAGGGTCATGCAAAATGCACTTTTTGATGTCTTTGATAATAATAATAATACATTTTATTTCTATAGCGCTTTTCTTGAACCCAAAGACGCTTTACATTTGGGAGGGAGGGTAGACAAAGAAAACAAAGCCACAAAACATAACAGAAAAGCAGTCGGGAGGAAGTTGATTGAGAGGGGGGGGGGGGCTTATGGATAGAGAGTTGAAGAGGTGGGTTTTGAGGCGGGACTGGAACAGGGTGAGGGACTCAGACTCACGGAGTTCTTGGGGGAGGGGGTTCCAGAGCTTCAGGGCTGCCACAGAGAAGGCTCTGTCCCCGAAGCTCCGGAGTTTGGCCTTGGGGATGGAAAGCAAACCGGCTGAGGTGGATCTGAGGGACCGGGGTGGTCGGTAGAGGGTGAGGAGGTCAGTGAGGTAGGGGGGGGCCAGATGGTGGAGGGCTTTGTAAGTGAGGACCAGGAGTTTGTAGTGGATGCGGTGTGAAACGGGGAGCCAGTGGAGTTCTTTGAGGACCGGGGTGATGTGATGCCATGACTTGGTGTGGGGGAGGAGTCTGGCGGCTGCGTTCTGGACACGCTGGAGTCCACTGGGGGATGTAGTGCTGATGCCGTAGAGGAGGAGGTGGAGCTGATGCCGTAGAGGAGGGAGTTGCAATAGTCAAGGCGGGAGGAGATGAAGGCGTGAATGAGTCGCTCAGCTGCAGGGCGGGTGAGAGAGGGACGGAGTTATACATAAAGATGTGTCCCCGGTGCGTCGGGGAACTCACGCAGCGTCAGAAAATAAAACCCTCTCTCTTTTCCTCCGTACCCAAATCTCTAAAAACGGGGAACAACGGAGCTGATCCAGATTTGCGTCCGATATGACGTAACATCTGAAATGTGGACCCACGGCCCAATCAGAAACATTGCGATCAGAAACAATGCCCGACTGTTTTGGACGTAATATGGTCGGTGTTTACATTAGCATGCTAACACTCAGAGCTAACCTGTGCTGGAGAGCATGTGTGTGAAGAAGCAGGAAGTAGAAAGGAACTCACCTTGTGGTGTAACCGGCAAGAGAGGAAGCCTTTGAGCTCCAGACTGTTTCAGATCCTTGATAATCCATGATATGGCGTTTCATCACGGCAGCATTTAGTTTAGACGGTAGCTGCCGGGTTCCGCATGAGCTCAGACCCCTCCTTTTTATTTTTGTATCCATTTTTTACCCCAAATCAGCACTTTTGAAACAGGAAGTGAAATAGAGGGATATGAGGCATGGCTAGAATGGGTGATCTGTTTGGTAATTGAGCAAAACACTTCATCGACATGTTTTTTATATATTTCTGAGAGCTATGCTATTGCCTAAAGATAGCATGATAGGTGACCTTTAAGTAAAAAGTTGAATCAGTACTTCTACTCTTACCAAAGTCTTTTTTTACACAAGTATCTGTACTTCTACTTAAGTAAAGAGAGTGTGTACTTTTGATGAGCAGTGAGAAACGTCCCCCCCCTTCGGCACATTGTGTGCAAAACAAAATCAATGCACTTACATAATTTCGCACAGTGAAGCTCAAAGTGAAGCAACAATGACCCATAAAAACTCTTTTCCGTGTGGAGGCGGGATTTTAAAGTTGCCTCCATCTCTGCAGCTATCAGAGGAGGAGAAGATCCAGCGCTACAGCATCCTGTCGGAGCTCTACGAACTCATCGGCTTTCATCGCAAGTCTGCGTTTTTTAAGCGCGTGGCGGCCATGCAATGTGTGGCCCCCACCATCCCAGAGCCCGGCTGGAGGGCCTGCTACAAGCTGCTGCTGGAGACCCTGCCCGGATACAGCCTCTCCCTGGACCCCAAGGACTTCAGCAAAGGTACAACACTTGATTATTGCTTCTTTATTATGTGAAAGTCTGGAGATAACAGGTTTTTTTATGAATGGAAATGTTTCATCTCGTGTCAGTTCAGCTTGTTGCATGTGGTCTATTTCAGGACTGCATCCAACAATTACTTTGATCAGGGATTCTATTTTTGATTCAACGTCAGATACAAACATATTTCAGCAAAGGTAAAACCCTTGATTATATCGCTTCGTTATTATGTGAAAATCTAGAGATAACGGGTGTGTTTTGAACGTTTTTTCTTTTTTTGTAATTTACTTTTTATTGTCACAGCATTATTGTACATTCCATCTTTACATGAATGACATACATCTGTTCATAGTTCTCTTCAGCAACATACAAGGGATGACACAAAAAACACAGATGAGAAAATAAAATGAAACGACAGTGAACACTTAGGCAGTAGACATTTCTTTACAGCGGAGTTATGGATATGTGAAAACAAATTGCAGGCCTATAGGGCTTTACATAGTGAGTCCACTCTTTCAGTCAATTGCTCCAATTTATGATCTTTCCCATAATAATAATACATTTTATTTCTATAGCGCTTTATTATATTATTTATATTTATATTGTATCCATTGAGACGTCCAATTTATGATCTTTCCCATAATAATAATAATACATTTTATTTCTATAGCACTTTATTATATTATATTATTTATATTTATATTGAATCCATTGAGACGTCCAATTTTTCTCCAATTTGTGATCTTTCCCATAATAATAATACATTTTATTTCTATAGCGCTTTATTATATTATATTATTTATATTGTATCCATTGAGACGTCCAATTTTGCTCCAATTTATGATCTTTCCCATAATAATAATACATTTTATTTCTATAGCGCTTTATTATATTATTTATATTTATATTGTATCCATTGAGACGTCCAATTTTGCTCCAATTTATGATCTTTCCCATAATAATAATACATTTTATTTCTATAGCGCTTTATTATATTATTTATATTTATATTGTATCCATTGAGACGTCCATCCATCCATTTAGAGTCGGGCTATCCTTCGATAACCATTTCCTGGTTAATGCCTTTTCAGCTTCAACCAGCAGAATGTTCAATAAGTATTTTCTCAACCATGTCTGTGGCAAATTCCCAAAGTATAAAATCTTGATGTTATGAACCTTTGTCACATGGAAACGTTTCATCTCGTGTCAGTTCAGCTTGTTGCATGTCGTCTATTTCCAGACTGCTACAAACAATTACTTTGATACTTTGCATAAGGCGACTTTTCAAAACTTACTTGAAAGCATGAATCGTGGTCCCTTGGCTCAGACACTGCAGAAGTGTAGAGGGTTTTACATTTGTTATACTGTATTCCTATTTGATTGGATGAAATGTTCTGTTCTTGTAATAGAAGAGCGTTCTGATATTAACAAGTCAATTCATTTAAATAGACCATGTTTTAACACAAAAAATTAGACCAAGTTTGGATTCTCCCTCAGAATAAGTTCACTGTTTTTAATGCAAGACATTTTGCAACATTTCTACTTAGAAGCGGATAAATGGCAGAGTATGTGGTCAATAAGTTACAAAGCTTAGAGATGTCCCGCCCCTTAGCCTATCACATACAATGTGTCGGAGCGCTAGCCAATGGGAGCGGGAGTGTTACCTCGTGATGTTACAATGTTAGGGAAGTGAATTAAGGAGTTCAATGGAGGGGCTTCAGGCAGGGAAGGAGAGAAGCTTCCTCTGGAGGGAACACATGGATTATAGCAGACAATTTACATGCACAAAAACCTATATAACACACTACTAAATCTTTGAGCATTTTAAAGAACATTTGAACTATCCAGAATTTTGTACATTGTTGACATTGTTAATAGTGATTGATATACTATTTTTAATTGTAATTACATTTTTAATTAACTCTTTTCCGCTTTTAAATATCTGTATTTTAATGTTGAGCACACCGGTCCTGTAACAAAATAATTTCCCAATTTGTGATTAATTAAGTATCTGTCTGTCCGTCTATCTATCTATCTATCTATCTATCTATCTATCTATCTATCTATCTATCTATCTATCTATCTATCTATCTATCTATCTATCTATCTATCTATCTATCTATCTATCTATCTATCTATCTATCTATCTATCTATCTATCTATCTATCTATCTATCTATCTATCTATCTATCTATCTATCTATCTACACACAGGGTCAGGTAGTGCTGATTTCATATCAATAAAAAGCAATAAGTCTCACTGAATCTATATTTTTCAGAAAGTGAAAGTCTCTTGCATAGTGTGTGAGGGGCCGCGGTGTAAAGACGTATTTAATAGATATTTAAGAAATGAATGGCTTCGCTCTCTTTCGCTGCATTCGAGCCAGCACTTTGCTTCAGGAGAGACTGAGATGTGACCCGGTCTTTTGTGCACTTTTCGATGAGGTCCTCCATGATAAGCCTCTCTGTTCTGCAGACTGTTGACCCTTTACTCAGAGCAGCCACTCAATGGCAAGCGTTTTCAACACAAAGACAGACCTCGCGGCGCAGAGAGACACTCAGGGTTATCCATAGTTTCTCTCCTGATAGTTATTCAAGGGATACTGAGAGAGAGGATTCTCCTTAATGCAGTGGTTCTCAAACTTTTTCTGTCAGGCCCCTTTGGAGAAAAAAGAAAGTCGGGGCCGTCCAACACAAATAGTCAGGCTCAGTGGCGGCGCCAGAGATTTCTTTTGGGGGTGCTGTGGGGTAGCTTGACGTTTCATAGAGGGTGCTCAAACATTTAGGGTTTCCCATTAATGTACCGGGCGCCACAGTGGAATGTTCTACTGCAACACTCCCCACGCACACACAGTGTACCCGCGACTGATACAATGAAGGCTCGATAATCAGCTCACGGCATATAGGTGTAAGCAGGGGTAAAGTGCTATTTTTATAGGTGGTGTGTGTGGACCTCACATATGGGGGTCCAGGGGTATGCTCCCCCGGGAAGATTTATTTTTAAATATTGAAGTTAAAAGCATCAATCTGGTGCACTTTGAGAGCAACATGAAGAGATCTATGGATACATCTTAACACCCAGATGAAACACACCTGGAAGCAGATTTACTTTTTCTTTATGGATATTTTACAAATCACTCCCTTTTAAACTTTATTCATTTTTTAATGTCATAGTATTTCATACCTGTTTTTTTATGTATTCTCTTATTTTTGTATAACTATAATGATCATATAAACGTGTGCCTCGGAAATAATTGTTTACATTAATGGTGACCAAAACGTTTGAGACCCACTGAGATAACGCTGAGAGAGTCCTTTAGCTCACCGAGTCTCTCAGTCTGACAGCAGAGGACTCTCCTCCACCTTGTTGTTGAAAAAACTCCTAGCTGTTAGCGTAGCTCGCTAGCACCAGAAGCTAACAACAACGATCTCCAGTACCGGTGCGCTCTCTCTCGCTCGTGCACACAAAATGGCTCGTTTCACACACGCACACGCACACACAGCCGAGCTTTAATGAAACACAGGGACCCAGACGTAATAGTACTGTATCATATTATTTTCGAATCAATACTTTTTCAGATGGTTTTTTTTTTTTTTTTTTTTTTTTTTATTTATAACGGCGCGCCCCCCACTTTGAGAACCACTGCCTTAATGTCTTGCCTTGTTCCTTTTTCTAAACTGTGAATAGAAACACCCTGCAGATTGTTGGAGGTCAAATGTTTTACACTTGACTCTGAAAGTGTGTTTTTAAGCTGGCTTTAAGTATACTTAACACCAAAGCATGTAGCTATTGATGCCCGAGGCCATAAATGTGGAGCAGCAGGATTTATTTCCTCTTTATGATGAAGTAGGAGAAAACTACTTTTAATACAGTAGCCATGTCCAAACGGTATCTATTCATTCCTTTATCAGATTCAAAATCTAAAACCATAATCTTTTTTTATGTTTGGACTCCACACGCTTTGAGTTTACTCTCTGCTTTCAGGGTCATTTGTCATGCATCATGTTTAATGTATTTCCACTGGGCAACAATGGACTTCTCAGCCTCTACAACCAACATATTACTCCTTATCACAAGGCTTTACTCACTTAAAGGTAGGGTAGGTAAGAATGGAGAAACCAGCTCGAGTGCGCTAGAATTTGAAAAATACACAACCGGAAAAAATCTGCCCCTTCCTTCAGACTTCCTCACAGAGCCCCGCCTCCAACACACACGATCGCGCACATGACCAATGAGGGCACAAGATGAGTGTGTGCCCCGATGGAAGACTGATAGGCAGGTAGGCCATCCAGTTACTTTAGCCGGCTCAGATGATTGGTCGTGCTTTTTACAGCGCTACGGCTTCCACTGATGAGATTTATTATGTATTTATTGTCAAAGCACTTCAGATATTCATTGCTATCGGGATGTTAAGAGCATTCCATGGAATATAACAAAAAGTGTATCTCGAGCCGGTTTCTCAAACTTACCTACCCCACCTTTAAAGGTTTGATTAATGGCTCCGCACTTTGTTCATTTGAATGTTTTTTTTCTAGAAGGCCTAAGTGGGATTTACAGATACAGGAGAGAACATCATTTAGATTAGACTTGGAAAAATGGATACATCCTAAACCATTGTCACTTGCCTCTCTATTCCTTAATCATCAATAAAAAGGAATAGTTAACTTTTGATAACACGGCAACAACTTAACATATTTGTTATCCTACATTACATGATTTAATAGAACTGTTTTTATAACGTAAGGGGCAAATTTGACATGGTTAGAAGTGGAAATGTTCAGTTGGAATCAAATTAACTTTATCAATCATTACGTAGTTAGCCATTTTAAGATTACATTTTGAGATGAGACGGCAGTATTTTTCCCGATATCTTTGATAGTCGATATTACAGACCAAGTTTGCTTATAATTGTATATATGATCAACTGAACGTAAGCGGATGAAAATGGAGAGCACGATTGCAGAGAAGTCAAAGCGCTGTAACATTAATAATCCACCCCGGTGTCCCCTGTAACATCCAATCCCCTCCCTGAGGCGGGTTCCACTCTGATTCCCCGCAGCGCTGATGGGAAAGCGGAGGAGGACGGTTGGGAGTGTTTCAGCATCAGGTGGGAGTTTATCAAGCAATAAGCTGGTGAGGAAAGTTCAAGTGGGCAAAAGAATGGGCGTCAATGGTGCATTCCAACACGGCTGCTGTTCCCTGAGATGCTGTGGAACAAATGGCTTTTTAAGTGGCTCACAGGCCATTTCCCACCGCTGCCCACACACTGTGCTTCTTTTCTTCACGGATGTGCTGCAGATAAATACATTTTAAGTTTATTTGTATTTGTGAAAATGTACATTATGAAGACATTATATCACGATCTAGCAATCAACTTTAATCCAACTTCAAATTATTATTGTTATATATATATTAAATGTCTTCAATTTACATTATCCTCTAGTCTAATAGGAATATTATTTATATGCATTGTTAATTTATTTTTAATATACTAAGTCAATAATTCCTGTTTTAATTATCTTCATTTTTTTCTTTTTATTATTTCTTTTTCTAAATTATTATTTTTTTTTTTAAATGGATAACTATTATTAAAGGGATGCAAAATGCACTTTGTGATGTCTTCTCTACATCAACATGTGTCCCCGGTGTGTCGGGGAACTCACGCAGCGTCAGAAAATAAAACCCTCTCTTTTCCTCCGTACCCAAATCTCTAAAAACGGGGACCAACGGAGCTGATCCAGATTTACGTCCGATATTATGTAATATCTGAAATGTGGACCCACGGCCCAATCAGAAACGTTGCTATCAGAAACAATGCCCGACTGTTTTGGACGTAATATGGTCGGTGTTTACATTAGCATCGCTAATCGTGTTAGAGTAGTACTCCCTACCTACAGGGTGTACTTTGAGGGTTTGAGACTCTGCAGACCGTTTACATGCATTAGAACCTTCATAACACAAGGGGACGTGTAATAACCGGAAAAGCATGACATGGGACCTTTTTAAACGATTGTCACTTGCCTCTCAGGATTTAATCATCAATTCAAAGTAAAGAAAAAAGGAATAGGTACATTTTATAACACGGCAAAACCTTTACATATTGTTCCTGGATAATTTACATGTTCATCACCAAGGAGAATAGTGAAATTCCCGGTTTTATCCGAGGTACAGCCCTCTTTGATTCAGGTTTTTCATGACAGTGCTGCTGCTCGACTGTCGGCACGCTCATTATCTCGGCGGTGTGTTAAATGGATCGCTAGGCGCCTCCAGGTCAGCTCTGAGAGTACCACAAATGAAGTATTTCTTTGTGTTTCGAGTGCAAGAGACATCCTCACAGTGTCCTTTTGGATTACTGTTCTCCAGATAAGCGGCAGTGTTGGCAGACAGGTGGAAGTCCGCTATCTTTAGACTGCTGGTGCAACAACGACAGGAAAAAATGAATTGCATTTTGAGAAGTCAGGATGAATAATGAGCGTGGTAGAACATGCTGATGAGGGAAAAGCATCACGGGCAGGATTGGATGTTATAGGAAATGGTATTTAAACGGAGGAAACATCCGAGTGTTTACCGAATATCCTCCCTTCCTCCCTCCGGCCTCCTCTGCACATCTTTCCTGTAGTTTTCTTTCCCACTTAGTGAGTCAACAGTCGACAGCTGGGAGTGGAGCAGAGCATCTCGTAGGGCCTTATGTAACAGTTGGTGTCAGGCGGGAATGCTATTAAGATGTCTTATGGAGCTCTGCAGAGCAAACAACGGAGACTAAGTTAGCCCCACGCGGGACCACATGTGACAGGCGAGGAGCTAGTTCAATTTAAGAGATGACTCCAATAAAAAGGTCTCCAGTTTTATCAAGTTATATGTGAAAGACTTTTATTGGTTTGCGGCGGACTTGTTCCCATTGGAGAGGAATTATAAGAAGTCATTGGACGGGTGTAAAGGTCGAATGACTAAGCTAATTGTTTACTGAAAGTGGATGATATCGTTTTATCACCCAGCCCTGGTTTTAGTTTTGTCTCTCATATTGGATTTTTAACGTTTCATCAAATATTGTTTTTGAAATTAGATGATTCCAGAAATACACTTTGATCCAACCGAGAGTCGACGACCTATACAAATGTTCTGCATTCTCAAAATTGTGCAGCTTATTAAATTATTAAATACAAATATTATTTTTTGCGACATTTAACACGGAGACAATATCCTGCTAAGTGTATATTATTGTCCCCCAGATACCACTGGTCTTAGGACAGCTGTGTAACATTGCATGTCAGCCATGGTCCTTTTTAAATGTGATTTCCTCTCGTCTCTCTCTCTCAGGAACCCACTGCGGCTGGGCGGCTGTTCAGATGCGCCTCCTCCATGAACTGGTGTACGCGTCCCGTCGCATGGGGAACCCCGGCCTCTCTGTGCGCCATCTCTCCTTCCTGCTGCAGACCATGCTGGACTTCCTGTCAGATCAAGGTCAGCTCACAAAGCAGTGGTGCCGGGATGATGTGTGTGTGAAAGCTGAGCTGGAACTTAGCAATCCAATGGGCTTTCTGCTTTGAGTTTTGAATATTACGATCGGATCAGTGGCGGCTGGTGGAAAATATTTTTGGTGGGGCTATTGAAATAGGGACCAAACCATACTAGGGCGGTCCGGGGGGGGGATCCTCCCCCGGAAGACATTTTTGAGACATGACCCCTTAAATTATCTGGTGATGTTGGAACACGCGCACAGGCACACACAGGCACACACAGGCACACACAGGCACACACAGGCACACACAGGCACACACAGGCACACACAGGCACACACAGGCACACACAGGCACACACAGGCACACACAGGCACACACAGGCACACACAGGCACACACAGGCACACACAGGCACACACAGGCACACACAGGCACACACAGGCACACACAGGCACACACACACACACACACACACACACACACACACATTGAGGCTTAAAAATAGGAGATAATCCATAATCTTCAGGTTAGCTATGAATCTTCCAAAACTGTGCAACAGTACAGTCGGCCCACACAAACTGCAGAACACTGGTGCTTTGGGAACACTCAAATGATTTAATTCCCATTTAAAATCAGGAGACAAAATACGAAGTGTGTGTGTGTGTGTGTGTACTCCCGATTTCATTGCCCTCTCCCGGTTTCCTCCCGGGGTCATATTTCTCCCGATTTCTGACTAAATCAGATTTACTCACGACTGTTTCCACTCTGACTTTAATACAGCTACACCATTGTTTGGTTTCCATGGTAGCGCGTCTCTTTAGCAGCGCGTGCAACTCAACGTTTGAGAGGGTGAGGAAGATGAAAACTGAACAAGAATCGACAACTCCACCCTCTGCTCACTCCTCTCCTGTAAAACACAGGTCCAGCCCACACACATGCTCCATGGCGCCACAGGCACTGCCCTTACAACTACAATAAGCATGTACATGTTAATCTACAGCTCCGGCGATCCACTAGCACCGGAGTCTCCAAACTACTGTAGCGTCACCTTGGATACGAGTCCAAACAACTCACAGACACACAGGCCAGGGCGCTGACACGGCGCCCTTTGAGCATCAGATCTGACGACGCTGATTGGCTGAAATTATGTTTCGGCGGCATAGTATACAGATGGCAACAGTCAGCTTGTTGGCTGCTGCTCTGGCTGAGGGCTCCTTTCTTAGCGCCCGGACGAGAGAGGGTAATGATACACGCTGCGGCCAGGCAGGAAACATGTGACTTATCAGTAACTTTAGACATCGTAAAACAATTTTAAACGAGATTTTATTGTAGATTATACATTTTACTGATACCAATTATATAATATTTACCTTGTTCATTAAAAATAAAAATAAAATAATTTTTTTTTTTTTATTTATTTATTTTTAATTTTTAATGACGATCAAACATGTGGGAAGAGGGTGGGCAGCGCCCCTAGCGCCCCTATGGGCCGGACGCCACTGGATAGGATAATACTTTAATGGTCAGATCAAGTCTGAAATGCTCCTTGCATCACAGCAGCTCCATGTGTAACATCAACATAGACAAATATCAAGACACAATACATGAAAAACAAACAAACATTTAACATCACAATCACAGAGAGAAAACATTGTCAATGACCCTTTAGCGTGCATCTGATCTGGATTCAGCTCTGAGGGGATCGACTGGAGCACAAATGCTTCAGTCTGAATTTGATGATATGTGTGAAAGCCGACCTGGAAGTTAGCAATGGGCTTTTGGTTTTTGAATATTGTCCGAGATCTGCTGCTAACACGCGTATGGTACTGACATGTTTTTATCCTCTCCACATATTACACCACTTGTATCATAGTTGAAGATTGAATGCAGTGGGTAAGGCTCCTAATAACTCCTTCATGTCCCCAGCGCTAAGCTAAAGGTGGCTAGGTCAGCTCACAAAGCAGTGGTGCAGGGATACGATAATACTTTAATGGTCAGGTCAAGTCTGAAATGCTCCTTGCATCACAGCAGCTCCATGTGTAACATCAACATAGACACATATCAATATGGGCTTTCTCTTTTGGAATATAATATCTGCTGCTAACGCACATTTATGACGCTGACATTTTTTAATCTGCAAGATCATCTCCACATATTAAATAAAGATTGAATTGAATATTAAAACCACTTGTATCGTAGTTGAAGATTAAATGCAATCGAGGCTACAACTCCTTCAAGTCACCACCGTAAACTGAAGGCGGCTACTGTAGAACTAAACTTTAACATTTACACACGGCATCTATTGCACGTCTGTCCGTCCTGGGAGAGGATCCCTCCTCTGCTGCTCTCCCTGAGGTTTCTCTGGAAGTGTTTCCTTGTACGATGTGAGGGTCTAAGGACAGACAGAGGGTCTAAGGACAGACAGAGGATCTAAGGACAGAGGGTCTAAGGACAGAGGGTCTAAGGACAGAGTATTGTCATACTGATATTCTGTACACACTGTGAAGATTGGGCTATATAAATAAACATTGATTGATTGAAAATCTTCTCAGTTTTGTCTCAACAACAGACCTTATTTTAAACGTCTTACCATAAATGCGTACACAAAACGATAGACTTCAAGGCAAGTGCTATAAATGATAACCCATTTCCATGTTTTAGGACTCATGCCTGCACCACTGCATAAGTCTTAAAGGCTGCAGTATTACGCTCCCCCCCCCCACGGTAGTATTTTAACCCTGCGAGGGGCTTCCAGCCTTCTAGAAACGGCCAACCTGTCCTTTGGTGATTAAGGCATTATACCTTGTTCTTAATAATATGTGATGCACTACAAAGCCAGTCTCTTCTTGGCGGGAGTGCAACATTGTGCTCTGTGCAGCCTGGAGATAGGGTTTCTGTTTGAAGCGATGTGAGCGAGGTCCACTGGCCTCACTGTGTGTGTGTGTGTGTGTGTGTGTGTGTGTGTGTGTGTGTGTGTGTGTGTGTGTGTGTGTGTGTGTGTGTGTGTGTGTGTGTGTGTGTGTGTGTGTGTGTGTGTGTGTGTGTGTGTGTGTGTGTGTGTGTGTGTGTGTGTGTGTGTGTGTGTGTGTGTGTGTGTGTGTGTGTGTGTGTGTGTGTGTGTGTGTGTGGAGATTACAAGAGCCTGACATATCGTCTCTTATTGAAGACACATGTCCTCTCCTCGCCCACAGCAGCCATGTCTTTGAACAGTTCTCTGATGAAAGGCCGCTCGATGTACCTCGTTAAGTCGTGTGTGTGGTATCTTGCAAACATAAATCAATTTCTATATTTATTGAGTCTGTCGGTCACAGGGATTTAATGAGGTGAACTCTCCCTAACCACCAATTAGCGATCCTCTTGAGTCTAACACCACCTCAAATCAAACTGTACCTCCATTCTGAGGAATAGCCAGCGATGTTTTTAAAGCACAGTTGCAATAACAAGCGCAATTGTTGCATAATTTGTCTTCTCCAAGGAGAACATTGATGTGGTTGTTTAGGGGTTGCAGACTTGCAGAAGTACTACCAAGGGCAGATAAAGTTATTTTATTGATTTACATAAACTCACATTGATCCCTATTTTTTCTGCAATGCTATAAAACTTATTTTAAGAGACTTCTCTAACCAAACAGACTACTTTTTCAGCAAAATGCACCACCTATCTCTGCAGTACCTCCCTTTTTGAAACGCAAACAATAGCCGCGTTCACACTGCGGTACTTTTCCCACAAAGGTTCATGCGAACTTAGTTCATGATCGCGTTCACACCAAAAAGAGCCGGTACTAAAAGCAGTTCATGCGAACCTTTTTACCCCCTCGAAAGTCCCCGCTAGAGAGCAGGGACTTTCGAGCGGCTCTTTTTTGAGAAAAGAGCTATATTCCTGATTGGCTGGGCGGATTGCAAACCACGCCCCGTAAAACTCCCAAAAAGTTTTGTGAAGCCGCCATTTTATTATCCTCGCATTAGCATTATTAGCATTAGCATTAGCCCAGCGCAGAAACGCAGAGAGACTAACTTATGGCAACACACAATAAAACATGGGAGCGGTGGAGATGAGGAGGTGTCGGCGTTCTGGCGATTTACTCGGAAGGCTTCAGTAGAAGCTGCTGGGAGTCCCAGCAGCTTCTACTGAAGCCTTCCCCAACTCCGGGGACTTCCGGCCGGGGACTTTGGGCGGCAGTATACGCCGTGAAGTGGGTTGCGGCCTGCCAGTAAACCCAAAGCAGAAGAAGAAGAAGTGACGTCAGCGGCTTCATTTGCCTAATCCTCCCCCAGGGACTTTTTCTGGTGTGAACGCGATCTGTACTTAGTTCATGAGAACTAAAGAGTTCGCATGAACCTTTGTGGGAAAAGTACCGCAGTGTGAACGCGGCTAATGCACTGTTAAGCAGGAAGGAGTGTTAAAGTGTCGGGTGAAGTCAACATGTCGTGACAACACTTCAGTAAATAGAGATGGATCCGTTTGATATTGCTTTCTTTTAAATAGTTCACGTCGTACCAGAAGGATTAAGGTCATCCTTTTTTCCCCTGAAAGCAGCCAGAAGTCTTTAAATTATTCATAACACTTTTGATACGTCCGTTTGTGGCGTGTCAGAAGTTTTCATTTCACCCTAACATTTGATAAACCCTTCCCCACTGTCATTAAAGGTGACAGTGGGCACCTCTTCTCAGTAGTGTCAATAAAAGCACCTCCTTCTCAGCAGGGAAGGAGGTGTTCTGTGGGGTTGGTTTTCATTTGATCAAATAGTGAAAGGATTCAGGAGAACGACAGCTGTGTTACATTAGCAGTAGCACCTGCTCAAAGTCTGTACATGTTCAGTTACTATTGCTTAATTTTGTTACCACGGGTGTTCATTTTGTCAGCTATTTTTTATTTTGTCGTAGTCCTGTGTCAAATGTCCTTGTTAGTTTTAGTCACCTTCATCCTGTTTTAATTTAGTCAAGTTTTAGTCGACTAAAAGTCTGAGCATTTTAGTCTACTTTTTGTCAATGAAAACTGTTGACCTTTGAGTCTTAGGTCATCAGGTTATATAGAACATTTCCGTCAAACTAGTCTAGCCAAAACCAATAATTTGTCATTTTAGCCAAACTTATTTCACAATAAGATTATATCTTGTCCTTATTGGATGAAAAACACAGGTTGAATGATTAAGCAGCCTTGCAGAGAGTATCTGGTCAGGTTTGTGGTGTGTTATGGCCACATTGCTTCCCTTCTGATGAAACAATGCATTCGCTTTTTTTCTCCGCCTCATTGTAGCGAAAATGGGACCAAATATCACATCGTTTCTTTCTCCCAAGCAGTGGTGGCGTTAGACTTTTTCGTTGTCAGTCATTTCGACGGATCGTAACATTTCCGTCATAATCCATTATTACCCGTCGGGTCTGTACCATAGACTGTATATATAAAGGTCTGTACACAACTCATCACTCACTCGCGCTGACGGGGACGGGGGGGCAAGCCCTGTTGTTGCTATTTTATCTTCTGTTAAATAAGGTTAGTTAGATGAGCCGAGTCTTCCTGACAGTTCAGTGTGCCGCTGCCCGGTCTAATTCGAATGTACCGCCGCGCGCAGCACCGACACACAGCTGCTGCCCAGCCGCGGCACCGGAAATGGAACTGCTGGGAGAAAAACTGTCTATCAGAGATGTAACGTTATCTTTGATTATATTTCCTCTCCTCCTTTTTCGTCAACGAAAGTAAAGAGAGATCTTGGCAACGTTTTTATTTAGTAAACTACATTTTCGTCTCGTCACCTTTCGTCAACGATATTGCATGTTGATTGATTTCGTTAGTTATTGTTTACTGACGTCATAGTCTCGTCTTAGTCATGGAAAAAAAGGTCGTTGACGAACATTTTTCGTCATAGTTTTAGTCAACGAAATTAACACTAGTTACCACACCATTATTCAGTCTGACATCAACTTCTTGTTTGCCGTTTCTACCCAACCTTAATGGCCTGTTATCATACCTGTGGCTTCCTATTAAAGAGGCCCTGTTATGCTTTTTGGAGTTTTCCCTTTCCTGTAGTGTGTAATATCGGTTTGTGTGCATGTCAATGGTTTAAAAACGCTAAAATCCCAGAGTTCCCTTCAGAGGGAGTTTCTCTCCGCCTCCGTTGGACTCATTAGTTAACTTCTGTAACGTAGGCCCAATCCCAAACCACTCCCTCGACCCTACCCCTCCGTCTGTAGCCACACTCGCAGCTCAACGAGGCTCCTCCTGTCAGATGGAGGGAGTAAACACAGCAGCAAGCTTTGGGACGGCCTCCCCTCTCTCCGGCAGAAACAGGAAGTGCCGTAACTGTATGTAACAACGGTTTCAAATCAGCATCTCAGACAAGGCACACATTTACCTTTTTCTAGACTAAACACAGGTTTGATCTCAAGTTAAAACATATGAGGTCATCATGAGGTCGTTAACATTGCAGTTTGTCAGTGGATGTTTGCTGGAACTACTTGTTAACAGCTTGTTTCCTGACGGACACATGCATCGGTGCTGACTCGCACACATGAATGGTCTAAAAGAGAACAATATGTTATTATTGTATGCTGTTCCTGGCTTAATGTGAACAGAATCAACATTCAAACAGGCCCCTGCTTTTGTCCCCGAGTGGCCCCGATCAGACGGCTGCTGTGAACACTCAGACATGGCAAACAAGGGGACATTTTGTTTACAAATAAGCCATCAATCATAACAAGCTGTGAGCCAAGAGGACGACTGAGCCATCGCCCATTTATCTCTTGCTATTTTATTCCCAATGTGCTTTTTTCACCGATTCCTTCTCACGGCCCGTCCACACAGCGGTGCACACGTTGAAAGCTTCACCGTTCACTTTGAATGGGGTGAGGTCACTTTTCGCCGAACTGCATTGCGGGAAGCGACACGGAGCTTTGCCGGCGTGGCTCGCTGCAAAAGTTGAGCAATGTTCAACTTTTGAAGCCTCGGCAGAAGAGTCAGCCAATCGAATCATATGCCGGTACAAGCTCGAGCCAATCAAACCGCTGCTTGTGTGTCAGGGGCGGGATTGGTTGTTGGTCGAGTTTCAGACACGCCCGCCGGCAAGCTTCAACGCACGCCGCTGTGTGGACGGGCTGTTAGGGTCACTTTATAAATAATTTGTACCCTCGCCGGACCTTAATTTGAACTATACTCCTCTGACTGTAGTTAACATGGCTCTTTGGCTCGTCTATATTAACTTGTAAATGCAACACATTTGTTTGGACCGTTTTGTATGTTATCACTTTTGTCCGTTTAAAACAGGCATTTCCTAGAGAGCATATATACTGTATATTAGGCTTACGGTGTATATACACAATTATTAAAACAAAAAAAGCTGGATATATGGCCTTGAGATTCATACCTCTTTATTTTCAGGGTTTTTGTTTTGTTCCAATGTTCTGGAAATGTTTTTAATACTCATTAGAGAAGCATCGGTTCAAATGCTAAACCAAAAACAAGTCGGGGATTAATTAGTTTTGTGATTGCTAATTTGGTTTTGTCAGAGAGACGCAACCCGCTATTATCTTATCCTTCCAATGTTGAATCATTTAACTTATTCACAAACAATTAAACATACAGGAACGATCATAAGACACAATGTAGCATGAAATGGGGGCCCAGACCCTACACACAAATGATTTACATTATATCCAATCAAACTTTATTTATATAGCACTTTAAAACCTCCAGAAGTGCTGTACAGAGATACATAACATATAAAGTCACACAGCAACTATTCCATTTTTTGCAGTGTATATATTTAGCACATTTTAACATTATTATATGCTGACCCTTTGTGTGCTGTTTGGGTCTGTGGGACCCGTTTGCAGTGTTTACTAAAAGAAAATGTTTGCAATTTAATTAATTTAACCTTTTTTATTTGGGGGTGGATCTCACCTCCTCTAGGGGGGTCCTCACCGCCTCATGAGCATGCATGGAAGAGTTTTTTTAAATGTTGAAGTGAAATGCATCAATCTGGTGCACTTTGAGCACAACATGAATGTATGGATACAGCTCTCAACACTCAGATGAAAGGGAGCTGTATTTTCAATAATCCAAACATCTTTAGAATATGATCACAACCAATAACAAATCATTTAAACTTGTTTATTCTTATCTTATGTTACCTATTAGCATTCTTTCTTTTTCTTTATGCATATTTTACTAACCACTCCCCTTTTAAACTGTTTTTTTTACTGTCCTATAGTACACATTGGAATTATTTCTTACTTTATCTATATTAAATAGATAAAGGTGTGCTCTACCTAGCTCTCTTTCTCTCCGTCTCTCTCTCAGTCTCTCTGTCGCTCTCCCTCCCTCCCTTTCTCCGTCTCTCTGTCTCTCTCTCTCCCTCCCTCCCTAGCTCGCTCACTCTCTTTCTCTCTGTCTCGCTCGCTCACAAAGGCTGTGTGCTCCTCCGTGGCGATGACGGATTGCGTTAAAAAATAATAATAAACATATTTGTAAAGTGGGGACACAAAGGTGATTTAGAAAAGTGCGGGGGACATGTCCCCCCCCCCCCTGTCCCCAGTGGAAATTAGTAAGTAGTAAAAAACTGCCCCTCATGTGTTGTATAGGCTGGCATGATAGGCTGTTCAATGGGGCTGATGTGTTGTGTAGATTCTGCCAGAAGGAAAATCAGCGGGGAGGTGCCACATTGGTTTTCTTCCCGACTGCAACGCTGGTCCGCAAATCAAGCAAGAACGTGATTGGTCGATATTCATTGTGGGGTGGGGTGGGGGGAGGGGTGTTATAGAGTTGTAGTAAGTAGATAGAGTTCGCTATGATTTAGGTTTCGTTTATGCATAGGGTAGATTCTTTTAATTACATTTCCTTTTTTGTTTTGTGTATTTTATACATGTTGGATTTGCTTGGCGAGCTATTTTTAGAACATGCCCGGCGGGCGACTCACGTTGCCCCTGGGGCGACTAAGTGCCCGCGGGCGACTAAGTGCCCGCGGGCGACTAAGTGCCCGCGGGCGACTAAGTGCCCGCGGGCACCGTGTTGGCTACCCCTGGTCTAACCTCAACACGCACCTGCAAAGACAACATGCTAACGTGAAGTTAATGGCTACCTCCGAATCCAGAGTGAGGATGTCGAGCAAAGTAACGAGTAACACTGTAGGTGCTAGGGATGCATATCGTTGACTTTTTTTACGATACCGATACCACTGAACGATACCGATACTCAACCGATGCATATCGTGATACTTTGAAAATGTATCATCCCACAATTACTCCCATGAAGCGCTTTACGATATAGTTAACATGTCAAATGAATATTAAATTCAATTGTGGGACTTCTTGGACCTTTTAGTGCTGAACAAACAATGAAAAAAATATGAAGAAAACCGATTATGGAATATCTTTTATAACACATCAGGTGTGCCGCGTGAATAGCACATCTTGTCAATGCAAACAGACCGTTATAGCACCGTTATAATTAATGTTAAACCTGAGATTCGACTAGAGAACAAATGCATAATAGAATAAAGGTCATGAGATTTCGGCATTGCACAAACAAACAAATCTCATCTTTAAAATCAACATTTGCCTTCACTGGTGAGAGAAAACAAATCCCACCACAGTTCATTTGTGGGACTTACCTTTCTAGTATTGAACAAACAATGAAAAATACATAAAATATGAAGAAAAACGATTATGCAATGTAATTTATAACACCCGCCATCACGGGCCACGGACTCACTTTTTTTTTTTTTTAAAGTATCGAAACCGGATCTGATTTCGGTACGGTATACCGTAGCCACCAGTAACCGGTATTTCGGTAATACCGGATACCGGTATGCATCCCTAGTAGGTGCGCCGCTATTGCGCTTCTGATGAGGCTCCCTCCGCAAAATCAAGCACCCTCCGCAGTCTGCGTGATCTGCCTGTAGGGAGGGGCGGCCCTGCGAGTAAAGTAACGAGTAAAGTAATATATTACTTTTTTTTTTAAAGTAATATGTAATATATTACTTTTTTTGAGTAACGACCTCATCTCTGGATATGAATATATCAATTAAAAGCAGCGGCAAAAAGAAAAGTCTTTAGTCTGGATTTAAAAGTAGTCAGAGTTGCAGCGGACCTGCAGGTTTCAGGGAGTCTGTTCCAGATGTTTGGAGCATAATAACTGAACGCTGCTTCTCCAGGTTTAGTTCTGACTCTGGGGACAGAAAGCTGACCAGTCCCTGAAGACCTGAGAGATCTGGATGGTTCATCATTTAGCAGGAGGTCAGAAATGTATTTAGGGCCCAAACCATTCAAAGCTTTATAAACCAGCAGCAGTATTTTGAAATCAAGTCTTTGACACACAGGAAGCCAGTGTAAAGACTCGTATGACTTCATAAGGTACGCTGAAAGAGGGTTATAGATCTGAATGGGTCCTGGCGCTCTTTCTAAATGTCCTCCTCGCCTTGATCGACACTCGTGAAACTTGCAGAGCCAAAGCAAATTCTCCGGCTGGGTGAGCAGTAATGTTCGCCCCAAAGGTATCGACGGCACAATAAAACTCCCAATGTTACTTGACGGCTGGGGCTGGTTCTGCTGAGAGAGACACCTCACAGGTCATTAACGTCGGCTTAATTTATATCACACACAAAGATGAACCTATCGGGGCGAGGAGCACTACGTTATATTGTAATTGCTGCTGCCTGATCTTTGGATGGTTGTATCTATTGACGTCTTTATGTACTCGAGCCAGTGCTAAATTATTCTCCTCCTGTACTTCTACTTTTATAGAGAAAAAAGAGGTGACCCAGAGTCTGGAGAACTACACCTCCAAGTGTCCGGGAGGGATGGAGGTCATCACGCTTCCTGACGGCCTGAAGCTCCCCCCCGTGCCCTTCACTAAGCTCCCCATCGTACGGTAAGACACAGCGGAGCTAAATGTTGCTTTCAGGGTCTGAATACTTAATTTTACAAACCAGAGTTATAAGACGCCCTACGTGTGTGTGTGCACTCCATACTGAGCACATTATTAGTTTCCATTTTGGTGACGGGTGTTAAATTGAAAGCAGTGATGTAATCCAAAGGTGAACAACTAAGGCTAAAAGGTGGACAGACCATGATGGTGCCTTTTCTTGAGTTTCTGGACTTGAAAATTACATACAAAATGTACGTTAAGAATAAGATGCAGTTTCTTTCTACTGTAAAATGTAAAAACAATATTTTGATAAACATATATTAATGTTAACATGTGCACATTGTAACCCTAACCCTACACTATAGGTAAAAGACTAAATGTTCCTATAGGCAAGGCAAGTTTATTTATATAGCACTTTTCTGTACGCGACAATTCAAAGTGCTTTACAAAACAAATTAAAATACTTTTTAGGAATAAATACAGTAAAACACATCATACAATTTTACAACAGACATTACTAAGCAAAGATAATAAAATAGTAAAAATAAACACCACAGGTATACAACACATTTTTTAAAAGGCATACTGTAGTTCGAATATGAGCATCTCAATTAAGAGCAGCGGCAAAGAGATATGTTTTTAGTCTCGATTTAAAAATAGTAAGCGTTTCTTGCGTGCATGATTTGGGTAGTTTGCTCCAGAGCGCCGGGCATAACAGCTAAATGCTGCCTCTCCACGTTTTGTTTTTACACTCAAAACCGATAGCAGACCCGTCCCAGAAGACCTGAGGCACCTCGATGGCTCGTAATTATGTAGGAGTTCAACAATATACTTTGGTCCTAAACCATGTAATGATTTAAAAACTAGCTATAGTACTTTAAAATCAATTCTTTGGCCGACTGGAAGCCAATGTAGAGATTTCAGAACCGGACTGATGTGATCCACGCTTTTAGTGTCAGTGAGGACTCGAGCAGCAGCGTTCTGGATCAGCTGCAGTTTTCTGATGGATTTTTTTGTCTGCCCTGTGAATACACTATTGCAGTAGTCGAGTCTACTGAAAATAAAAGCATGGACAAGCTTTTCTAAGTCCTGTTGTGACATTAGTTTTTTAATCCTCGATATATTCTTCAGGTGATAATACCTAATGACTGTTGTAATGTGGCTGTTGAAATTCAGGTCGGAGTCCATCACTACACCCAGATTTCTAGCTTTATTAGTGGTTTTGTAGTCTGCTGACTGAAGCTCTGCGATTACCTTTAATCGATCCTTCTTTGCTCCAAAAACAATGATCTCAGTTTTTTGTTTGTTCAGTTGGAGAAAGTTCTGAGTCATCCAGTCAGTGATGTGCTCAATGCACTTGCTCAGTGTTCTAATCGGAGAGTCTCCTGGTGTGATTTTAAAAATAAATCTGGGTGTCGTCTGCATAGATGTGATAGCTTAGATCGCTTTTTTTAATAATTTCAGCCAGAGGTAGCATATAAATATTAAAAAGCAAAGGTCCTAAGATGGAGCCTTGAGGAACCCCGCATGACATATTTGTCAAAGTTGATGTGTAGTTGCCTATTGAGACAACGTTTTTTCTGTCCTTTAAGTAGGTACTAAACCAATACAAATATATACAAATATTTATATAAACACAAGAAGTTCAATTAAGAACGTGCAATTAAATCATTCAGTATTCAATACAATACAGCTTTATTTATAGAGCACTTTAAACCTCCAGACCAAAGTGCTGTACAGGCAAATAAACAAAACAAAACATACAAAAAATCACACAGCTCAGCTCACACACCATAAACAAGTACAAGTAAAAACAATTTAAAAGCAATACAAGCAACGCTCTAAAATATGTTAATATGCTAAGGAGAAGAGGTGGGTTTTAAGAAGCGATTTAAAAGCAGGCAGTGTGGCGGCCTGTCTGATGTGAAGGGGCAGATCGTTCCGCAGTGTGGGAGCCGCTACAGAGAAGCAACGGCCCCCTCTCCGCTTGGACTTGCTTCTGGGCACATTCAGGAGCAGCTGATCAGATGACCTGAGAGGGCGGTTGGGCGTGTAGCTCAGAAAGATATGGTGGGGTCATGCCATTTAGGGATTTAAAAGGATTTTGAAATGAATCCTAAAATGTATTGGCAGCCAGTGGAGCGAAGCCAAAATGGGGGAAATGTGGTCATATTTCCGTGTGCCAGTTAAAAGCCTTGCTGCGACATTTTGCACCCGCTGCAGACGAGCGAGGGAGGACCCACTGACCCCCATGTAGAGAGAGTTACAGTAATCCAGCCGAGTGGTGACAAAAGGCGTGCATTACTGTCTCAAACTGCTGTCTGGAGAGAAAAGGTTTTACTTGTTTTTACCACAGATTTAATCCAACTCAGTTTTAGTTCAGGGTCCATTTGAATGCCAAGGCTCGTAATGGTGAGCTTTGTGTACTGAGCCAAGGAACCCAGGTCTACAGAAGTGATGCCAGTGGTGCCACCAAAACCCATTACTTCTGTTTTTCCTTCATTTAGTTTCAGGAAGTTGCACACCATCCAGACCTTTATGTCCTTTAGACACTTTAGCAGTGGGCTAATTGATTGATAAATAATATTTAAATCTAACATTTATGCAGCCCAATGTCATAAAACACTTGTCTCGGGTTCTTTAAAGATCAACAAACATCGACAATGTAAAAACATGGCATACAATTACAAGATGGATGTAAAATACATATAAAATACAATTTAAAAATACCATAACATTCAGGACACAGGACGACTTGAAAGAAGCCCTAACTGTAGGTTTAATATATATTTGTATAAACCATAACAAGGTAAAGAAAACATGTATACACATATAGGAATTGAACATAAGTGTGCACACTGTAACCCTAACCCTATCATATATAACATGATACATACAGGTGTGTATTAGTATTCATACGATTCCTTATTCTTGTCAAATGTTGGCTCAATTTTTTTGTTTTGCTTTGTAATCTGAATAATAGGCTACATTTGAAGTGATTATACCATTGATGCATAAAAGTGAGGCGGTTTGTCATTAGTTAGCCATTACCGTTTAATTCTTGCACAAAAAAGCCTTCAATATATAATTTGGGGCTTTTAATGTCAATTGCTTCGAGAGGAGGCTTTCCACTAATCTTGTTTTATCACCACATTGATTTAAAAACCAATTTCTTCCAATGGATTAATTCTCCTCTGAAATGGTTCAAAAACAAACATCTATCCGCAAGAGCAACACAAACAACCTTCCTCACTTTGGATGCAACATTTTGACGTTAAATATGGGTAATAAATAATTGAATATCTTGTCCAGCAAATAGGAAGTTTGTCGGAGTGTTTTTCTTGTGGATTTGGTGCTTTATTGAAATTATACAGCAGCTTTATTACAAAACATGTCATCCCAGCACCGGTTTTAACAGTGAAACATGTTTTTACGACCCGTCCCCCTACCAAGCGGTAGTGGCTCGTGGGAAGACCCGCAACATAAAAACAACCACGCCAAACACAGAATTTAGTTATCGACGGGCGTTTATTTGTAGCACAGCCGTAACTCACCGGCAGAAAGGAACCAAGTCTGGAGGACAGCGTAAAACAAACAAAAAGGAAGATGGGGGGCCTGGGCCAGCAACACCATGAGCCGTAGGACCCAGACTTCCCTCGTCTACCCAGAGCCAGAGGTCCAAACACAGCCTACTGGGAAGGAAACAAAGCCGCAAAAAACCTATACTAATATCCTCCAGAGTTCACACAAAAAATACAGCATAAATATATATATCCACACGAGGTGAGAGGAAAGCCACGGTCGTAATCCCTCGGTTTCAGGACGGGAAAAGAGACCTCTTCTCCTCCAGCTTCTCCCTTTTTAAGTCGTCCCCAGCTGAATGCAATTAGGACACCCGGGGGAGGCGGAGCCAGGGGCGGACCAGGTGCACCTGCGCAGCAGAGAGACAGAGAAAAACACAGAGCACGTAACAATCCGCAAGAGCAACACAAACAACCTTCCTCACTTTGGATGCAACATTGTAATGGGTAATAATTGAATATCTTGTCCAGCAAATAGAAAGTTCGTCGGAGTGTTTTTGTTGTGGATTTGGTGCTTTATTGAAATTATACAGCAGCTTTTTAACAGTGAAACATGTTTTTAATCCCCAAAATGTTCCACTTACTGCGAATACAAGTGTACAACAAGCTAATGAAAGACGAAGATTAAGAGCTTTTTGAGTTTTAAATACTTAAATATGTGTTATTCTGCTCATGGCCTGTGTTGAAGCAGAAGTTGCTGCAGAGTTGGAAACGGACCAAGACAAACGCGGCTCTGCCAAAGAAGTAGTTAACTTTCTCTAAAGTTCTCCGCCTGCCTTTGACCTTCTGATCGTAGAAGTCATTATTGCTTAACAATAGAGACTTGGATGTATTAATGAGCAACAGTAAATTCCCCAGCAAACTGCAGGCTGTGTGCAGGACTACTTATCTACTAGATTGCATTGACAATGTATCTGTGAATGAATTAATAGGTTGCTGAAACTCAGGAGCACACACTTTCTTGAAGTGTCTGCTCCTGGGTTTTTATCGGACTCTGTAACCTTAAACAAAGACTGGTATTATAAATCTGCTGCAGTGTGCTGTGATCTCAAATATTCATCATGGAATAAACTGCTTATTTATAGCTTTGTGAAGCACCTTGAGATGACGTGTGTCTTTAAAGTGTGCTATATAAATCAAATGTATTATTATATTATCTCCGATACATACAGAACATGTCTCAGAAGTGTTTGGCTCCAAATCTTATGGAGGAGGAGGAGGACGAGGCGGAGGAGGGGGAGGGGAGGAGGGCAAGAGGAGGAGGGGAAGAGGAGGAGGGGAGAGGAGGAGGGGGAGGCGGAGGGGGAGGAGGCGGAGGGAGGAGGAGGAGGAGGAGGAGGATGGGGAGGAGGAGTAGGGGAGGGGAGAGGAGCGAGGAGGAGGGAGGAGGAGTGAGGAGGATGGAGGCAGGAGGAGGAGGGCGTGAGTAGGAGGAGGCTGGGATGGCGGGAGGGGTAGGGGAGGAGGCATGGAGAGGTGAGGAGGCTGCGGAAGGCGAGTAGGAGGCGGGTGAGGAGGATGCGGTCGGATGGATTAGGACGGAGTGAGTTTCTTCTGTTATTATGTGTCTTCTTATCTTATGTCTTCGTCGCTTCTTCTTCTTCTTCTTCTTCTTCTTCTTCTTCTTCTTCTTCACCACCACCACCACCACTGGCAGGCCGCAAACAACTTCACGGCGTATACTGTCCCCCGGAGTTGGCTTCTGTCGGTCGCGTCTTCCGAGTAAACCACCAGAAGCGCAGACACCTCCTCATCTCCACCGCTCCCATGTCAAGAGGGGACACATGTTGATGTAAAGAGACATGAAGAAGAGGGGACACGTGTTGATGTAGAAGAGACATGAAGAAGAGGGGACACGTGTTGATGTAGAAGAGACATGAAGAAGAGGGGACACGTTGTTGATGTAGAAGAGACATGAAGAAGAGGGGACACGTGTTGATGTAGAAGAGACATGAAGAAGAGGGGACACGTGTTGATGTAGAAGAGACATGAAGAAGAGGGGACACATGTTGAGGAGACCTTTAATAAATGTGGGAAATGATGCTTACACTTGTCGTTGTTGTGCTTGTCCCACTCTAGATCAGTGAAGCTGCTCAATCTGCCCCTCAGCCTGCGTCCTCACAAAGTGAAAGGCCTGCTGGGACAGAACATGTCCACCGCCAGCCCCTTCATCTACTCTCCCATCATCATTCACAACAGAGGAGAGGAGCGCAGTAAGAAGATCGGTAAGCCCAGACTTTGTTTTTGTATCCTTGCAACGTGTTGGGGAACCTCACCACAGTACAGTGTCTCCACTCCAGGCTTATCTCTGTTGCCTTGTCAACACCAATGAGCGTCCCACAAGGTTTTACAATCCTAAAATAATAATAGATGGATGCCATCGGCCAGCTGCTGTCATCTCTCTCTTATGGTAGCGGTCTTCAAAGTCTGAAAGTATGTTTAATCTACACACCTGTTCAGAAATATGTATATCAATGTCTTCAGAGTTATATTTTGTCGGAAGTAATTACCTGGGGAATCTTAATGCAGTACACATTGACATTGAGTGTTGCACTGTCATACCTCTGCTTTTACCACTCTTATTTATTTATTTTGTCTATTTTTTACTGCAGTGAGAGTTGCCAAATACATTTTAAAACAAAAACACTTGTTGATGTAGAAGAGACATGAAGAAGAGGGGACACATGTTGATGAAGAAGAGACATGTAGAAGAGGGGACACATGTTGATGAAGAAGAGACATGTAGAAGAGGGGACACATGGTGATGTAGAAGATACATGAAGAAGAGGGGACACATGTTGATGAAGAAGAGACATGTAGAAGAGGGGACACATGTTGATGAAGAAGAGACATGTAGAAGAGGGGACACATGGTGATGTAGAAGAGACATGAAGAAGAGGGGACACATGTTGATGTAGAAGAGACATGAATAAGAGGGGACACATGTTGATGTAGAAGAGACATGAAGAAGAGGGGACACATGTAGATGTAGAAGAGACATGAAAAAGAGGGGACACATGTTGATGTAGAAGAGACATGTAGAAGAGGGGACACGTGTTTTTGTTGTACTTTGTATGATGACAATTAAGATACATTCTATTCTACTGGGGAAACCGGCTTGCAAATGGTCCGAGTTAAAGGTGGGGTAAGTTTCAGAAACCGGCTCGAGATACACTTTTTGTTATATTCCATGGAATGCTCTTAACATCCCGATAGCAATGAACATCTGAAGTGCTTTGACAACAAATCCATAAAAAAATGTCATCTGTGGAAGCCGTAATACTGTAAAAAGTACAAGTAAAAGATTTAAAAAGATTGCCGCCCTGTCTGTCAGCCTTCCATCTCGTGCACGCACAAATGTATCTCGTGCCCTCATTGGGCGTGCCGTCATTGGGCGTGCCGTCATTGGGCGTGCCCTCATTGGGCGTGCCTTGCAGCAGTACTTCGATGACTCGCCAGCAACAGGCGGCCACTTCCACCAGTCTGCTGACGTCATGTGTTCGTGTGTGTTGGAGGAGGTGCTCTGTAAGGAAGTCTGAAGGAAGGGGCGGATTCTTTTCGGCTGTGTACTTTCACATTTTAGTGCACTCGAGCCGGTTTCTGAAACTTACCTACCGCACCTTTAATGTACACAAAATATCCGAACAAAATTTAAATCAATCATTTGAATAAATTTTTAGCCAGGGAATATCTTTGATGTAAGAAATGTTTTTTACACTCGGATCAAAACAGTGATTTCTGCTCGTATATTAATGTATTTTATTCCGTTGTGGCTTCTCGCCTGTATTCCTGTCATTGTAAACAAAGCCATCTTCACTGGTACCACTTGATGGTATATCTCCTTCTCATGAAGGCCTGATGCCGCGTATTCTTCAATTAGTATGTGAGGAGCATCGACAGGCCGTGAGCGGGTCACTGCTGTCCTGGCTGAAACTCTGCTGTTTGGAAATCTGCAGCTTGTTAGCGTTTCTGGAGAGAATCCATTTCAGTGTTTAATGAAATCCCCATTGAAGCATCATCAAACAAAGTGCATTTTAGCATATTACTTTGTTTCAGTGGCTGTCCATCG
The DNA here is from genome assembly GCF_902827115.2 of Pseudochaenichthys georgianus. Classification (NCBI taxonomy): domain Eukaryota; kingdom Metazoa; phylum Chordata; class Actinopteri; order Perciformes; family Channichthyidae; genus Pseudochaenichthys; species Pseudochaenichthys georgianus. Next base: position 32,550,271 of record NC_047513.1, on the reverse strand, counting down.
TGTGGTGTGTAATTGAGATTGCACTGGAGTTTTAGACTTCAACAGTCAGGGACATCACGCACTTCAAAGCACTTTCAGCTCCATATCTGGTCCTTTAATGCATACATTACATTTGCCAGTTCAATCTATTGAATCGAGTGCTGCATGAATGATTCCTACAACCCAGGACATACTTTACATTTGACCACTTCCGGTTCGCTCGCCTCGAAGTCAACGTTTTCTATTTATGTGTTTGTAGTTAGAAGCTTGAAATGAGGTCTGTGGTTGACACAAGCTTACACAATGTTCACATGTTGTTCTACGACATAACATACGACAGTAACGGTACGTCCACACGGCAGCTTTAGACGAATCTTCCACCGCTTCCAACGCTTCTCTGCCCGTTGACTTTGAACGGGGATGACGTCACTTTGCCTCGCTTTTCGCCGAACTGCATTGTGGGGGAGCGAAGTGAAGATTTCCAGGATTTCCAGGATTCAAAAGTTGAGCAATGTTCAACTTTTGAAGCTGAGCTGGAAGCGCCAGCCAATCAAACACGTTTATGCAAATCTGACAGTAGAAGTGCTAGCCAATCAAACCGCGTGTAAGCTGGGAGAGCCAGACCGCAGTTCATTTCCTCATATTCCAAACGAGAAGTTACGGTAGCAAATCACCCGGTTCTTTACGACCAGAACTATTAACGGGATACAAACCGGAGGAACCAGCATGGAGGGAGGTGGCAGAGACAGTGGGGGAAACTGGTAGGTGTTCGCCTGTTTGGGGAGTTTATATATATATATATATATATATATATATATATATATTGCTCGCATAAAATCCCCGGGGTTTTTTGCTTTGTATGTCGGGGGCGGGACATTCATGTGATTGGTTGTTGGTCGCGTTGCTCGCAAAAAATCCCCAAGCTGTCAGACACGCCCAGCTCCAAGACTTTCAAGATTTTTGAAAAGCTGCTGTGTGGACGTACCGTAACGGCCCGTCCACACAGCAGCGTGCGTTGCTTCAACGGAGACGCTTCCCATTAACTTTGAATGGGGTGACGTCAGGCTTTGCCGAACTGCATTGTGGTTCCGACGCGTCGCTTTGCCTCCGTTGCTCGCTTCGAAAGTTGAGAAAAGTTCAACTTGTCAAGCTTCGACGGAAGCGTCAACCAATCAAATCATATGCCAGTACAAGCTCTAGCCAATCAAACCGCTTGCTTGTGTGTCCGGGGCGGGAGATTAATGTGAATGGTTCTTGGTCACGCGCCAGATCAAATGATCGGATCAGATTAGTCAAGCTTCAACGCACGCTGCCGTGTGGACGTACCGTAAATGCTTCAGTCGTGAATGCAAGGTTCTATGTATCACAAAAGACACAAGTTGCTAACAAGTGACTAAAACGACTAAATGTCATTAAGGAGAACATTAGCCACCTTTAGCTTAGCGGTGGTAATCCATGCGACCGTATGTAGTCTGTTTATAGTTCAAGTTATTTGAATGCAGTAGCCCGCACCGCTTGTCATGTGACGAGGAACAACCAATCCTGTCATCAGTAACTATTGTCAACTATTGAAGGCATTGGTATTTTGAGTGAGCCATACAGCCAAATGTTTACGAGTTACTCCTTTGACTCGGCAATGGTTTATTTGAAAATATAGTTTTAATTCCAAACTATGATCAGTTTTTTTCTCAGTTTTCACATTACGGTATAGTAGGTTCGTTTATTTGTCTGTCATCATATTGTCCCCGGCACATACTGCATCTCATCAGTTATAAATCAATAAGCTAATATTATTCTGGTAATCTCACTTCAGCGCTGCTCTAGCTTCGCTTGCAGTTTTCACTTTAAAATTATATTCTCTTGAAACAATATTATAGACCACAGGAAGCGGAAAATGTGCTGAATATTTCTACAGTATGTCCTTTCTGTTTAACCTCCTTGCATATCAAAACCTGCACAATTATTCATGAGAGTGAGTGGACCACAAGTCGTTTTTAATAAATGGATTATATCCGTATACCCCTGAGCTGCTCCTTGCTTTGATCAGGATTTAGATGTTGAAAGTCAGATACTCCTCTGGTACAGTGTGGTGTTTTGAGGCTTTGGAGATTAATTCCAACATGCTTCTCCTCTCCGTCCGTCTGCCTCGGGGAGATAGCTGTCGGCTAATGAAGTAGATTATCTCTTAACTCCTTCGATGCATCTCGCAGCACGCGGGAAGTGTAGAAATCAAGCGCTCCATCGATGGGTTAACTGCGAACATACATTCATCACAACAGACACATATAGTCGTGTCCTCACATACAGAACTCCGTATTAATCCTGCTTTGCAACGTGCTGTATGATATCCGCCACAAACTCATTTGAGATGTTTAATTTTCATCGTGGAAATTGCATTTTTGAGTGTTTCCCTGAGCGAGTATTTACCGGGAGAATCTGTTACCTCTACATGCCTTTCCATTTTCCTATAGAGGCGAAGTCCCGCCCATCTACTTCCGACCCATGGGACCTTATTTCTGAAAAATTATGTATTGAAGTCAATTATCTTTCGATCCCGTTTGAATTGTGCCACGAATTACACATATGATGTTTGTCAATCTTAAAAAATCATTTCCATGTCAAAAAAGTCACAGTTTGTCGTAAAACTGTTGAAATATAAGACGATGAAAAATACGCAACTAGAAAGACTACAAATCCCAGAGTCCCGGTCCCGCATGCTGGCTCTCAGGAACCGACTAACTCCCCTTGTGTGCAGCTCTCAACACGCCCAGACTCGGAGTGATTTCCACCTCGTTTAATACTTTCCGCCTCGTTCTGAAAGAAAGAAGTGAAATGTTTCAACGTGACGGCCGTCTGGGTGTGTGGTGCGAGAAGGGAGATGTAGTTCATTGAGAGGTTTCACACAAAACAAAATGTTACTTCACAGTTTTACGACGGTTTAATTTTTTTGACTTTAATTATCTTTTAAATTGACAAACATCATGTGTGTAATTCGTGGCACAATTCAAACGGGATCAAAAGATAATCTTTCTCTCGCCATTGACTTCAATGCATACTTTTTCAGAAATAAGGTCCCATGGAGGAAGGGGAGGGACTTCGCCTCTCTATTGCCTCCCAGTCAATTGTTTATAAGTTCAAACACAGATCATATTTGAACTGGAATTTCTCCCATTTGTCCGGGACAGAAACGCTGACTTGGTTCTCGTGTGTCCGGTCCTTGTTATCTGTGAAACGCACCCTATAGGGATATTCCTGAGTGCTTCATTATGCTCTATGTGCCACAGCTGTAAACCCATCACTTCCCTCTCATTTATTTTACTGACGGCCAACCAACGTCTCGTATTCTTCGCTAGGCTCTGGCAATTAAGGTGTGTGTGGACACTGAGAAAATATGTGTGTGCATTTTCACGTTTCTATACATCGGATGCTATGAATCAACTTGATGTTCAGCCATAAAATAAGGGCTTCTCTAATGGGAGATTGTTGCCTCTATAATTGCGCTGAGTCATTTTTAAGAACTGTGTAGTCGACAGCTATCCATTCACTCTGATGTGGGTGACAGGCTATGTATTACAGGGCGATATGGCGAATAGGGAGGTGAACTTTACTATCTATCCTCAGTTAGCGTTTGGACAGTTTCGGTTGTCATATTGGGTTTGAAATAAAGTAATAACTATGAGGTTAAAGTGCTGACTTCCAGCTTTAATACTGCTTCACATCCTTCGTTTGTAAGTGTGCAGTGTCGACCCTTTTGCCCTTTTAATAAATAGTACCCCAGTTTCAGAATAATACACTAGTGCAGTGATCCTGGAGCTTTTGAATGATCTTCAAAGCACCTGACCTGGAAATGTGTCATACTTGGTGTTACGTCCCATAAAAGCAGACGAAGATTAATTGGTGTCTTCTCCCGGACACATCCTTCCTCCCACACCATCATTATGAAAGACTTGTCTATAAAACTGTCAGCTAGACACCTCCAATGGCAAAGAAGATACATTATTACTCAATATGAGTTTTTAAACCATAATGATTTTTAATTTGCAAAACTTCCCCAGGGCTCAGAATAAAAGTTGTATTGGCCAAGCAAAGAGGACAACATAATGGGCAGCACCAGCATTCCTCCATCTTGTGACTGTGTGACTCCCTCTCTGGGATATCAGCATGTGAAGGACACTGCTCAGGAACTAGTTGATGCTCTGTATGTGAAGACTACTTCCATTCTGGAGAGGATCACAGATACATGGATCCTGAGGCTGAAGCTCAAGCCGGGGACCAGGGATTATTAACAATGTTAAATATTTAGAAAAAGTCAGAATTTTCAGATTTTTTTGAAAAACTCTGAATTTTCAGATTTTTTTAGAAACATTTTGAGAAAAAAGTCAGAATTTAGAGAACAAGTCAGAATATGAGATTTTGAGGACATGTTTGAGAATTTGAGAAAAAGTCAGAATTGTGAAAAAAAAATCAGGATTTTGATAAAAATAAAGAATTTTGAGAGAAAGTCAGAATTTTGAGAAAAAGTCAGAATTTTGAAAGAAAGTCAGAATTTTGCGAGAAAGTCAGAAATTTGAGAGAAAGTCAGATTTTTACGATTTTGAGAAAGTCAGAATTTTGAGAGAAAGTCAGAATGTTGAGAAAAAGTCCAATTTTTTCCGATTTTGAGAAAAAGTCAGAATTTGAAAGAAAGTCAGATTTTTACGATTTTGAGAAAGTCAGAATTTTGAGAGAAAGTCAGAATTTTGAGAGAAAGTCAGAATGTTGAGAAAAAGTCCGATTTTTCCGATTTTGAGAGAAAGTCAGAATTTTGGAAGAAAGTTAGAATTTTGAAAGAAAGTCAGAATTTTGAAAGAAAGCCAGAATTTTGAGAAAAAGTCCGATTTTTCCGATTTTGAGAAAAAGTCAGAATTTTGAGAGAAAGTCAGAATGTTGAGAAAAAGTCCGATTTTTCCGATTTTGAGAGAAAGTCAGAATTTTGGAAGAAAGTTAGAATTTTGAAAGAAAGTCAGAATTTTGAAAGAAAGCCAGAATTTTGAGAAAAAGTCCGATTTTTCCGATTTTGAGAAAAAGTCAGAATTTGAGAGAAAGTCAGATTTTTACGATTTTGAGAAAGTCAGAATTTTGAGAGAAAGTCAGAATTTTGAGAGAAAGTCAGAATGTTGAGAAAAAGTCAGATTTTTCCGATTTTGAAAGAAAGTCAGAATTTTGAAAGAAAGTCTGAATTTTGAGACTTTCAAACACAGTATTTTGTACATGACAGGATGTATGATTACCTATATTATTGCAGGCCTCCATATCCATATGTGCACATTCCCCATCAAGTTTGTTATCAAATATTCCTTTTTTTATGTATAAAACTTTTTAAATAAAATGTCAAGCTTCACTTCGTTCCTCCTTTTGACGCCTATTTTACCTCAAAATAAGCTCAGTTTTAATATTTAAATCGTTTTATTCTTTCTCAAAAAAATTCACGAGTTTGAGAATTCAACATTACCTGGCAAGGCTCACATAGGGTAGTTAACTCTGTAATGAGAGTAGTGCATTTACATAGTTGAAACCTTTGCGATTTAAGCCTTTGCAGACCATTTACATGCACCAAAACTTAAATGCCAGGTAAGGGAAAACTCCAAAAAGCGTAATACAGCCCCTTGTACTTCTAAATCAATAGCGAGTTCTCTCACTACATGTAAACAGCATTTCTGTCTTTTTTGAAAACCTACTTTTGGAGAACTAGCTAAATGTCCTCCAGGCATATTTCTCCATCTGATTCCCTAATGACTTGAATACATTTCTATGGAGCTCAAAAGCTTAATTTTTAGTCGAGTCCTGAGGCATTCACCCCTGCTCTGGAGATCGCTTCATTTCACATGTTTGGCTTTAGCTCCAATGCCCAGGCGTGGTATGCATGTGTGATATTCAGTATAAAAGATTCATGTTTCTGTTAGTTTAACAGAATAATTTATCTAATGGTTGCAGTAACACGAGTAAACATCTTGATTCCTATCTGTTATTACATGTTACTTGTTAGACGCTTTTATCCAAAGCGACTTACATAATCTGTGGTATATGAAAGAAGATTTCGACAGCACATGTGAGACCTTTTGATAAAACAACACAGGCAATGTTTAACCTAACCGGGCAGTGACTGAAAACATTAATTAATGCTTCGTAGGATGAGTTTTGAAAGAGCTGAAGCTTTCGGAGATCTGCGCACAGTCTCAATGGCCACTTGAGGAATTAGGACTGAGGCAACACAAAGAAAACGGCAGCTATCCACTTCTATTTTCTGAGGTGCATTTCACACCTAATTGGCCGGCTGTGGGAGCATGCCTGTGAGCCAGACCTGAGGTTTCAACAGACATTCATACCGTAGATATCTTTTAACTTAATTACCCAGGGTGCATGGCTGCAGTTAGCCTTTCATAAATCCCTTTCCCAGCCGGGGTCGGAGGTAGAAATGTCAGTCCCTCTTTTGCAAGTCTATTTACTTAAATGGACTTTGCAAACGGACTCAAGAATTACATTTCAATATGAATATCTGTATGGCTACAATGAGACTAAAGTAGCTTCTCAATCTATCAGACCCTTTCAACATGTCATTCAGGACTGATTGTATCTGCAGAGCTTTAATCTCTTAGACTAACCTGTATCTGAAATCCGTTTTATTTCCCCTTTTGTTTTTTTATAAAATCTGATTGAATGAAGCACCTGCTAAATTAATCCTTTACAATTCTCATTTCCCCAGAGTCTATTTAATTAGGTCCTAACATGATTTGATCTCATTATCCCTTCTGTTGACTCATCACAACCGCTCAATACATGTCATTCTCTGAACTAACAGTGACACGTTGAAATGATCCCATCATAGCTTTAATGGCTTTTCAAATGATTTCCAATGTATTAAATGTATAAACGCTACATGGCCCAGAGTAAGTGTACATTCACAAATTACACCTACAAGGGATAGCTTACAATTTTATTCCAAAACTATAAAATCAATATGCTGTCGTAATGGCCTCAACACAGCATTGATTTGCTCTTATTTTGAGACGAGAGTATTACAGTAGCTTAGCGTGGCCAAAATCGAACCATTTCAATTAAACAATTACTTTGATGCAGTAGATTTGCCATTGCAAGTCCAGCAATATATATTTTTCCGATTTATATTGACTACTTTGTTTTGAACATAGTGACCAAGTAACACTCGCAACTTCTATTGGCTAGCGCTCCAAGACATTGTACTTGATAGGCTAATGGGCGGGACATCTCTAAGCGGTTGACCAATCACAACAGAGCCGGTCAGCTAACAATCAGAGCAGACTGGGCTCTGGTTTTAGACAGAGGGTGAAAAGAGGAGCTGAAGCCAGTATGAGAACAATAACGAGCTGTTTGAACATTAAAGCATGGAGACATGTCCCAGTGGAGACACTACATATGATGAACCTGTAAATATGCATCCTCTTTAAAACTTTGAACAGTGCTTGGTTAGCTGCTTACGGTCTTCAAGCTAAGCTAAGCTATCACACTGCTCCCTGTGGCCTTGTATTAAACAGAACAACATTAAAGTGGTATTAAATTATTAATACTACCATCTACAGGGGTGTCAAACTCAAGGCCCGGGGGCCAAATCCGGCCCGCGACTTCATTTCATGCGGCCCCACAAGAGCTTGCAAAGAATATAATATGTTTATTATACGGTTACATGCCGCTTGTCTTTACAGAAGCACATTGCCCATAAACTACATGTCCCACAATGCATCTCAAATTAGACTTTTTTCTCGGAATTTGACTTATTTTTTTTTGTTTTTCCAGAATTTGGCTTTTCTTTTAAAATCATTTTGTGACATGCGCACTGAAGAGACTTGCAATTGTTTGCCCTAGACTTCTGCTTTCAGGCGTAGTTAATTATGAAGTTATTACCCTATCTGATATTAATCCAATTCAGAGGCAATAATGTTATATAATACATTATTTTATATATATTAAATATTTATATATTTATTCTTATATAGTCTTATATATAAAACCGGCCCTTTGAGTGCAACCATGATGCTAAGGTGGCCCGAGTTGAAATTGAGTTTGATACCCCTGATCTACAAGAAAGCAAATCAATGTATTTCCTAAATGTTTAAAAAGACTGCTTTTAAAAATCTGAGTGCAGTTTTACTTGATGGGCATTCAGTGATTATTCAGTTTGGTTCTTAATTCATAAAAAAGAAAACATGTGAAAATGTTAATGCGTTTTTAAATTGACGTGATATATCACTGATGGTTGCCTTTCATCTGTAACAGCAATGCAGCCTAATGGTGTACTTTCGTCAGCTCATTAATTACAAATGGGTTTTATTACCGCTGACACTTTCCTAATGTATTCATGTATTCTTTTTTCTCTCACCAGAGTTCCAGTGGGTTCAAGGAGATGTTTGTGAAGTTCAGCTCATGGTCTACAACCCCATGCCTTACGAACTTCGTGTGGAGAACATGGTCGGTACATTTCATTACATGTTAACCTAAAATGATATGCTTTGTAGGATAATCCGTGCTTTCAGTCGTATCTAGCTCGGTGAAAACAGGAGGCTCTTTCTTGCAGTCGTATTACAAACAGTGATAATGCTTTGTAGTCATCCTTGATAGCCTAATTATGTCCCTTAAAAGCTTTTTTTGACAGTTAAATACCGTAATGGTCGCGTAAGATGGTAAAAATCAACTCTTTTTGCTCCTGGCAGTAAGAAGACATCACCACAGTGCCATTACGTTGATGGTTTCACACCATCCTGTCAGAGCAGATTGTGTATTGAGTTAAGCATAAGGCGCCGTGCAAAAAAATTGTTGAAAAGAGCCATCAGAAATCAGGCAGTTCAGTTAATTGCTCTTTTAAAAAGCTGCTTGCTTTTAAAGTTCAGAACATTTCCTTATTAAAAGGACCGCAAACTGTAGCAGACATCCATTTCTAATTTACGGTCTTCGCTAATCCCTTGGCGCTGCTTTTTACATAATTTCAGCTGCTTTATCGGGTTCAACGAGTGCAAAGGATTCATAAAGCACTGTTCTTCCTGCCCACTGCTGCGTCTGTTTATGAAAGCGGTTGTGTGAGACATCCTTGAAATGCAAAGCAATCATCAGACCTCATAAAAGGCCAGCAGGGAGAGGCCTTCTTTCAGCTGCTACAGCGACACGGAAAGACTCTCACGCAATGAACCACCCGCCAGAAATGATGTCGCATTTAATTGATTGGAAAGACGGGGACAAATTGCTTCAAAGGTTGTGTGCCGTGGTGTAAACGGAGACTTCGTAATTGTGGCGGCTGTCTCGCAGCTGATGCCAGATAGAGTTGGACAGGTGTTAGCTGGTTTATTTTTTTATTTAGCCATTCTGCTGTTCTGTTTCTGAAGCAGGAAATGCAGGCGACTTCCAGTTAGGAACATCTGGATAAGTTTAACCATCAAATGTCAGTACTAAGGGCAACGACCATAAACCAATGAGAAGATAACCACAGTCGATACATATGTCTCATCTATCATTGACTTTCCATCTACCTAAAGGAAATATTTGTTTAAGTTTTCCAAAGAACGTCTTTTTTTTCAATCCTACAACTTGTACAATTATTTTCCTTTTCCGTACTAAAAAAAACATATTTTTCCTACGCGTTTTCTTTGGTTATTGTTTTATAGAACAGTCAAATTAAGACATCAAAGGAGGTAAGGGAGAGGAAAGGGCAGCAGGTTAAGTCATGCTTTAAAGGACTCTTATAAGAAGGACTCTATTGGCCCAAAATGGCAAAAACTTAAAGGGCCCATGTCGTGCTTTTCCGGTTATTACCCGTCCCCTTGTGTGTTATGAATCTTTTTCTGCATGTAATCGGTCTGCAGTCACAAACCCTCAAAGTGCACCCTGTAGCGAGTACAACTCTAACACAGAGAAGACCTCTCTGTGCTGCCCCAGAACGCCTCGTTGGACATTTCTCTTTATCCATTGTTTTCTTCCGGGAACCAAGTGACCTAACGACGACCCAATGGACCAATCCGTGGAGCTCCTCACACACCAGGATCCCTTGGCGCCACTATCAGCAATGTAAACCTATTCTAGTAGACCTCAACGATGGAATTATGATCAGTGGAAATGGCCATGACACGGGACCTGTAAAGAACCTTCTTGGTGAATTCACTCGACTTAAAGTGCTGTCTGAAGTTCACCGAGTCCACTCCTTCTCACGATATATAGTCTGCCTGTGTGCAGAGTTACTGTGAGGTGAAACAATCAAACAGCCATGGTCAATTAGCGATGAGGATGTCGTTATCTCCGCCCACCTCCAGATGAATTGATCAGGTCACAGATGGAGGCTGAAGCCCTTCACAGCTGCTGCTGGAGAGACAGACAGCGTGACGTGGAGCTCCTCTGGAACCCAGACAAAGTGACTGCTGTTGGAGCGGAGCAACCATCCATCCGGCTGTACATAAACCAGCTCTCTGACACACACACACACGCACACGCACGCACGCACACACACACACACACACACACACACACACGGGTCACTTCTCCATTCTCTGCCACCAAGGTGACCCTGCAGTTCACCAGACAGACGTTCCTTCTCAGTCACCACACGACTTCAACCCTAGTGCCCAGCTTTGTTTTGTGCTTTATTGATTTCCTATCTAAGCGGAGCTTTTTGTCAAAATCACAAACCCCCCTCCATCCTTTCTTATTCCCAGGGGTCACCGCCTGATGATTATGTCTCCGTAGACAGAAGGGTGTGATACTTATTTCTCAAATTGACAAAAAATACGCTTTTTGTTTCGTCTTTCGCAAATTTCAGCTAATTTTCAAGGATATATTTATCGCTTACATCAAGAATTAAGCAAGATTAAACTACATAATAACTTCCTTTAATGTCTTTGAGCCAAATTAAAACTAAAATAATTGTTCCGTCTTGTGAATCATTTCCTATTTTGTATTTTTCTCTCTGCACGACAATTTTATCGTTATCCGTTTGCAGCAATAACAAAGAGCAGATGTGTATTCATTAACCCATAGCATTAGTTAAAGACAAAATGTTAACTATCGCTTGCTCTACTGTACAATGAAGTCAATCCAGCTCCAACAATGCAACGCACCCGCTCTAATCGTTGTTGTTAGTGAAACAGGCTGATTAACCTTTTCAAGGCTGCATGCAAATGAACTATTTCCAATAGGTCACCACGGAGACTTCTGCTATCCAATAAATGCGGAAAGAATGTCCCGAAGTGAACGCAAGGACGGTTTAAATCACAGCCACGGCACCTCAGAGGCTCTTCGGCAGCTTTCTCTCTAGTGAGGTAGTGTCTGCGGTTAGGATGGATGCAGTCATTACGTCACCTCAGTCTGCCTCGTGTGTACTGGGAATGTAAATCCAGTTATTCTGATGCTCGCTTGAGTGCACATTACACACATAAAACAACCTTTAAGCCACTTGGAGAGCTTTTCTGACTATAACATGCAGATCAGGTGATATATCCTGTGTTGTCACGGCAACCGCTTTGACAACTATTCAATATGTCTTGATATTCATTAATAAAAACATCCTTTTATCATTGATTATCCATTTGACGTCACAGCTTCCAATAAACCACATAATTTTTAGTTCATCGAGGACGGTCGTTCACATAAAATTGTCTGCAACGGCACAAATGGAAGAAGTACCAAAGTTAGAAGTTACATTTCAACAGATATCACGAACATTGACAATGAAACATTGAGATGTGGGGGGACAAACGAGAAGAAAAGACCAGTGTTGGGTTTACGTTGTAACTTAGAGTTCACACATAGTTGATGCAACACGAGGAAATTGCTTTTTGAATTGTCCAAATTGCTTGGTCAGTGAGTCCAGACTAAAATATCTGGATGTTTTCAAGTGAATTGTTATTTTGTAATATCCAAGAACCCCTGGAGGATAGTTTAATTGACTTCATCCTACACCAATCACAAAAGCTCAAATATGTCCAGTATTTAAATTCATGATCAAATTACTGCTGAGCTAATGATATTCGGATTACGTTTATTTCTAACTGGCGCTGTGCTCGTTTACTCCAGGGAAGTGTAGACTACTTTGGTTTTGCTGTTGGTATATCCATCAGCAGCAAAAGTGATGTGAAGTCAATGAGTCGCGCACTGTAAAGGCAGTTCATCCTCTTCTCAGTCTGCAGAGCCCAGTTACCCATTTCATTTAAAGTGTATTTGTTTTAAACATGTCTCATATCCAAATGACACCAAATTTGACAAATAAAAAAACTGGGTATTTTGTTGTACGTAGGATTTAAGTTGGTCTGAACGCAGCCTTAGTGGTGGTAGTAGGTCTGCAAGTCATTTTCTTTATCGAAAACATTTTAGAATTTGGATATGCCATATATATATCATTATGGCAGTACTATCTTTACTACGACAGTAAAAAAGTCACATACAATATCCCAATATATCTCTCGTAGTAGCGCTTAAGAGCTCCGAAGTGATCGGAGGGATAAAACCTTAATATTGTTACCGGAAAGAGATAATCACTACAGGTCGTCAATAAGTCTGTTTTGGGAATTATTTACAACTAGGGTATTATCTACAGTGCTGGAAGGTTTCACTGTCGTTCCCATCGGTTATAATAATGCTTTATTCACCATTTGACTTCTTGAGATCTTTGGACGCATGGAAGAGAAGTTGCTCGCTGTGGCGGGAATTTATTTATCAAATGTGGATAGAGAATCAAACCATTCAGCTGTCATATTTTATTTCTTGCAAGAAAGTTCAGTCAGTCACGCAGAGAGCATATACAGTCTGCAGAGTGAAAGATGAAGAGTAGAGTTTCATATTTAAACACAGCGAGAGGAGAAAGGGAGGGGTTGAGCTTGGTGATAACAAAGGTGCCTTCTGGAAGTTGGGGAGTAAAGACCCTGTCACACTGTCCCGAAATTGACACCAGATGGACAGACGATAAAGGAAATGTTCAAATAACTGGGCCATTCGTGAGGGCATCTTAAGCCATCGTATGACCGCCGATGGAGTTTCTCAGGCTCCGGCAGCAACTTCGTGAGTGGTGGCAAAATCTTTGGCATGCCGAAAGACCTTGCGAAGGTTACATTTCGTGTTGAATTCGTGTGTCCATTTTGCCCTTCGTAAGGCACTCCTGAGGGCATCTTGCCAAATCGTGTCATCTTCGTCTGATCATCGTGCATTTTTCGCCTCACGAAGACAATACGAAGGAAACAAGAAGCTGCCCGATTGTCTTAGGAAGGCAACACGACTACGTGATGCCGTCGTGTAGCCATCGTATTATAGTACAATTTGTGTTCTGTGAAACTGAAAAGGATATTTCATTGTTTTTGTTACTTTCGTTGCTCGTCTTAAATCTAATTTAGGTTACCTTCCTGTTTTATTTTGATGCTTTTATTTTGAAGGCAAGTTTACGCTGTTGACAGGAAGTTGTTGTTGCTATGGAAACAACATGACGGAGTGTGTGGTTCGGGTGCCATCGTGTGGCCTTCTGTTGGCATCGTACTTGCTTCGGCTGTTGCTTGGCTGTTGACCAAGTTCGGGGCCATCTTCGTGCGAAAATCACAATTACATATTCGTGTGTCCAACTGGTGTCAATTTCGGGACAGTGTGACGCCAGCCTTAGGGAGGACATATCGGGAAGTTCTCAGTCATACTGTTGGTGCACATAGAGTGTAACTAACAACATTGCATACAATCTTCTTAATAAGGAATGTTCCCAAGCTTAGCTAAGAAGTGTGAGAAGTAGTAAATATCGATAAACATTAGCAAATACGAATCACACAATGATATTATTAAAGTAAGGGATTATAATATTTTTCTATTACACTCGCTAAAAAGTAGTCAGAGAAACAGCCTGTCTGATAGCCTGCCCTTGTTCACAGATCTTATTACTGAAACCCTAACTCCAAGACAAACAGAATGTAAGTTGTAAGGATTTGTTTGGATATTTTCCGGAAAACCACTAAAATATCTTTCATTAAAGGGGCTCAGAAATACCCAAGCTCTCCCAATGCATTCAAACGTTGGCATGGAATATTCTGGCCTCTCTAACGCCCAGTGGGAAATTTGACTGCTGATCCGTCCTGCCTCTGTTGTGATCTGTGGGACTTCATACTTTCAATCACTTCTCAGGCACAACCGGCTATTAACCGCGGAGAGAGCCATTTCCCCCGATAGAAATGGCCATCTCATGCCGACAGAGATTTTATCCTCAAGGCATCATTGGTAGAATATGATGAATGAATCACTTGGAGAGACACTTCACACTGTACTGTCACTGAAGCATCAGACAGCTGCACATCACTTCACAGGGAAAACAAACTGTCGGCATGCGGTGCGCAAACAAATGAGAACTGAGAGGTTGTAGACAGTACTCAAGTTGTAAAATAAAATCAGGGGCGATGGTGGATTTTATGGGGACATAATTTGTGTTGATACCCCGCAGAGGATGGGAGACCAACCAGCATAAAGATAATTATTATACTCCTAAAACAACATGCATGTTATGGATGTTCAGATACTCCTTTCATTGCTCTTGACCAAGGCACCTCAGAATTAGAGTCGGTCCCCGGGTTGCCATGGCACCACTAACATTTAGGGTCAAATGCAGAGGACAATTAGTGCAAAATCTTTTTTTCCACTTTAATTTAAAGGGGGGGAGGGGATACAAAAATGTGGTTATAATGGAAGTCTATGGTACAAATCTTGTAGGTTAACAGTCCCTCCTTTATTATTCAGATGGATCAACTGATTATGCTAATAATAAAGTCAACATAGGTTTTAGAATATTGAATTATAGTGTATTTTTTCAAAAAAGCAGTTACAGGTATACGATCAAAACTGGTATCTAAAGGGTTACATTTGTATCGTAATTAATTAAATCATTATGTAAATTAAACACTTCATGAAAAAAATTGAAAAATATTGATCCGTCATCATTTTATTGCCGTTCAAATACAAATATTTTATGTTAACATTCCCAATGTTACTTTTTTTAACAGGGCATTAAGTGCAAATTGAAATTGTTTACAAAATATGAAAATATATTAAAATATTATACAGATAATACAAAATAGGACCAATGTTGTCAATGGCTGCCTACTCCACTCTCCCCCATCTCATAGAAGTTTCCAAAGATTTTCATAATCATGTTTTTTGGTCTAAATTTTTCTGGCTCTTACTTTCGGATTGTTAGCTAAGCAATGGCTTTGAAGCCAAGTCTTGACATATACCTCTGGTCTGAACTTGTTCAGTGGAGGGCCACGCTTGATGAAAAGCAAGGCTGACATGCTTTTTACCTCTAGGGAGATTCTAGTTGTGGTTAAAATGTTCATCTGGGACTAAACCCATGTTCACACTCAGCTGTGGAGATGACTGAGTGTTCACTGCTTGAAGGAGGGGTTTCAGCTCTTCTGGTGCTGCATGGTGGTATCATTTCATCAACAGTTTTGAGTCTTACCAGCTAGCTAACACGAGAGAAAGACGTAGCTAAACTCCAAACTAAGTTGTTATTGCTGCTTATGTCCATATAGTCCCTCAGATCGCGTTGTCCTCCCGGTCGCTTGGCCATTGTGATGACCGTTACCTGCGCTTCTGGCATCGATCAAACGGGCGCATCACGGCGCTCTGGCGCCCTCTAGGGCACTCGCATAGTATAGCGTCAGTGACTTGGTAAAAATGTCATTGCGTGTGTGCGTGCTCCCTCGCCCACAGTATTTTACTCAAAATGCGCAAAATTAATGTTGAAATGGCAGCAATACCAGTTCATTGATAAAATGACATAAGGGATGGAAAGGGGGAATGGCAGTTTTAGAAGGGGGATGAT
Source organism: Pseudochaenichthys georgianus (assembly GCF_902827115.2). NCBI lineage: Eukaryota > Metazoa > Chordata > Actinopteri > Perciformes > Channichthyidae > Pseudochaenichthys > Pseudochaenichthys georgianus. The sequence continues at coordinate 32,534,454 of NC_047513.1, read as the reverse complement.
TTTGACCGTTGTTATTTCAGGGGGGATGCCATCCCCCCTCATCCCCCCTCAACTCGAGTACTGGTTGTAGAAGTTTCATAGGCAGTTTTTGTATTGCTTTTGACGCTGTTTTTATTCCTCCAAACCTTACATTTGTAGAACACATGCAACCGAGGCTTTTCTTTTTGATGGATCCAGAAAGTACATGCGCTTTAATTCTTTGCTAAACCAGCAATATTAAGACGGATATTGTTTCTGTAAAACAGTGTTTTTCTCTCTGAGACGGTTGGGTTACCATTCAGCAGGCCTGGCTATTTGACATTGTTAATACTTGTATATATAGTTTTCCTTAATAACATATCTCTAATAAATGTTTTGCATGCGGTGCACGAACATTCAAATGAGAACTGAGAGGTGTGACTGTTTGTAGAATATCCATGGGTAGTTTTTGTATTGCTTTTGACGCTGTATGGATGTTTGACCCATACTATAAAAGCAGAAACAGCTTTAATTATTTGCTAAAACAGCATTATTAATACATAATACACTTTTTCAAAATAATGATTCCCAATAATTTTGTAGAGATACATTTATTACGATTAGCTAAAAAAGGAAACCACAGATGATCTTTATATCTCACCCGCTGTTTTTTTTAACAATTGAAAATACAGGTTTAAAAGAAAAATACAAACCTGTAAATTGTTTCTCTTAAGACCCGGACACACACCAAGCCGATTTTGTACGTCGATTGGCGTCAGGCCGTCGATTGGCGTCAGGCCGTCGATGAGCGTCGACACGCCCTACTCAGATTGGTGTGTCCCGCACCGTCGTGTCTTTTCAGCCGTGCCGACACCTTTTCGACCGAAAACCCGTCCAAAGGCAGTCGGCAAAATAAAGCCCTCTAATTGGCTGTTCAGCTAGCGAATCGGTGCATGAGAAGCGAAACAGAAGTGAGGGACCCAAACAAACGATTAAGAAGGCAAATCTGAGGTTTCATTGAACCCCAGCTCTCGACGCAGGTTCGGGAAAGCCCCGTGAGCTTCTCGCTGTAGAGGGAACATGGAACGGGCTACTTGTTGTTTGCTTATATCACGCAGCCTGTTCTTCTTCTCTCGGTTATCACGCAGTCTGTCTTCCGGTTGTTGCCTCTTTTGAATGACGAATACACACTACCGCCGCCTGCTGGTCAGGAGAGGTATTGCCACTCACGCATGCGCAGTGCGTACGTGCTTCTTGGCCGTCGGCTGAAGTCTTTGCGGTGTGTTCCAGTTCGACGCGAGGCGACACAACAGTCGGGGGTCCGCCTGTGTCAGTTCTTTGGTGTCAGCTTGGTGTGTCCGGGCCTTTAAACAGTGTTTTTCTCTCTTTGAGACAGTTGGGTATTGTTCGTGTTGGTTGGATTGAGTTGGTTGTAAATACTTTTATATATAGTTGTCCTTGTTAATAAAACACCATGTTAATAAATACCCACTCGAGGTGTTTTTCTGGACCTTCTGCCTTCTTACTTCAGTCAGCCGCAACTTATTGGTTGATAAGTTAACATATAAATACATTTATTCACCAACAACAATCTTGATACCCTGGTTATTATTTGGCATTTATCAGAATCAGAAATCCTTTATTAGTCCGACAGTCAGGATATTTACATTGTTGGATCAAAAGTGGCAAAGAAGGTTAGAAAAAAAAGGTATTCAATAATACACAATAAGCTAACATATTACTGTATTATACTATAATACAGACAAGTAGGTAAGTAGACATCCATGGCTAAACATGATGAGCAGTGCCTTCAGAACGTGGTGACATAAAATGTAAGGTGTTGAAACATTTAAAAAAAGAATAAGACATGTTGGGACATTCATTAAAAGCAGAAATAAAATAAAAATAATTATTGTCAGCTTCTCAAATGTGACATTATGTATGCTTAATCATGCTTGGGAAAGAATACAACAAAAAACAAAATGCTAATTCAAAGTTTTTCACTATTTTAATGTATGCTGTCATTTACCAAGATCTTTTCCTTTCTCTAAATGATTTTACATTCGTTTGGTTTTTGCTTCTTCATTTATATTACAATCATGTCTCATCCCTATTTCATGTTGGTTCCAGGGCTTGCTGACATCTGGAGTGGAGTTTGAGTCCCTTCCTGCTGCGCTCTCGCTCCCTGCAGAGTCTGGCCTCTACCCCGTCACTTTGGTAGGCGTCCCGCGAACAGCTGGCAACATCACTGTCAACGGTGAGTCCAGCTGGAAAACCTGCTCCAAATCTCTGATGTAGCTCATGAGAGGGAGCTGGTTAACTGGGATTTCTGTCGCACACACATCCGTATCAGAAACCAACGTTAGCTTTCATCTTAACTTTAAAACATCACTAAGGACTGTATAATAATCAAAACGGCAATATGACAGTTTCAGCTTCAACACCTACGGCTATTTATTAAATGTTTACTTTATTATTTGCCCCTCTTGTTTTTTTTAAAATTATTATATGGACTACTATTCAGTAAAGGCAAAATATGTGAAAAAAATCCCCTGTAATAATGTGGATCATATCACAAATGCAATATCAATCATATTAACTTGCAACTAGCCTACATTTCCAAATCGTGCAGCCCTAAAAGTCATCCACCGAAGCTGAAACATGTGTTGTGTTTGAACGCAGGTTACCACACGTCGGTGTTCGGTGTGACCAGTGACTGCCTGCTGGAGGGTCTCACCAGTGTGAAGACCAGTGGCTGCTTGGTGGAGGTCATCCCCTCCCTCCCCCGTCTGCAGCTCAGCACATCTCTGCCACGGTGAGATCATCATTCCCCTCTGACATGTGCTTCAACCTGTTCAGCCCCGAGCCGGTTTTCCAGGTCTCAGGCTCGAAAAGGACATGCCCAGAACAAATGACTATATCTTCACTTCTAAAAGGGGTACATTAATAATCTTTTTTCTCAAAGTAATGATACACCTGTGAGTTGGATGTAGAACAGTCAGAATCAATATAGATGTTTTTATTTTAAAGTAAATTTAGATTGAACACAGTAAAAAAATGTAAATGATTGTGTCCGTCCAAAAGAAAACATGACTTATAGTGAAAACCACCCTTGAACGATGGGATGGACTAAAAGCTTTAGGAATCCAAACTATAACATATAATAAGTACCCTGTATCAAGATTGATGCAAAACAAGTGACATTTTACCTTTTTTAGAGAGGTTTAGTAAAAAAAAACCCACTTCTGGGGTCATTTGGGTGGATTTTCCATATCTCTGGAACCCCTCGGTCGATTTTGGTGATTGACACCACCTACTCTTATTGACATAAATGGTATGATAGATTATCAAAGTGACACAGACACATTGGATTAACCTATGGATTAACCTTCAGCAGCGTTTTAATGCCCTTGAACACAACTTTTGAACAGAAAACAGCAAAGGTAAAACATATTTGCCGTTTTGGCCGCGTTTTGTGTGTTGTCTGGGTTTGCCTTCGCTGCCCTGAGTTTTGGTCGCACAGTGATGATACTTATACCATGCAGTGGCATCTCAGCTTTCGTATGATATCTTGTTTGTGCAGATCCGATGAAGTGTACAATATTTCTACCGTGAGTTATGTGCTAAGTGCGTTAGCACTCTTTCGCTTAGTGCTAATTCAGACGCTTGGCGTTAGACTTGTTCATATCGTCAGGTAGCTGAGTTTCTTCCAGTTAAGTGGGTATGACACATTCATAGTTTGTTAAATATTAAGAAGCTCGGGCAGGGGCTCCCGGGCTTAACAGGTTAAAGGGGACCTATCATGCAAAATGCACTTTTTTTACGTCTTTTATACATAAATATGTGTCCCCGGTGTGTCGGGGAACTCACGCAGCGTCAGAAAGAATCCAGGAAATCACATTGTAGGATTTTTAATGAATTCATTGGTAAATAAGTATTTATGTCACCTACAAACAAACAATATTTCTGGCTCTCACAGACCTGTAACTTCTTCTTTAAGAGCCTTCTCTGTCCTCCACTCGTTAACTGTATTAATGGCACCTGTTTGAACTCGTTATCAGTATAAAAGACACCTGTCCACAACCTCAAACAGTCACACTCCAAACTCCACTATGGCCAAGACCAAAGAGCTGTCAAAGGACACCAGAAACAAAATGGTAGACCTGCACCAGGCTGGGAAGACTGCATCTGCAATAGGTAAGCAGCTTGGTGTGAAGAAATCAACTGTGGGAGCAATTATTAGAAAATGGAAGACATACAAGACCACTGATAATCTCCCTCGATCTGGGGCTCCACGCAAGATCTCACCTCGTGGGGTCAAAGTGATCACAAGAACGGTGAGCAAAGATCCCAGAAACACACGGGGGACCGAGTCCATGACCTGCAGGGAGCTGGGACCAAAGTAACAAAGGCTACCATCAGTAACACACTACGCCGCCAGGGACTCAAATCCTGCAGTGCCAGACGTGTGCTTCTGCTTAAGCCAGTACATGTCCAGGCCCGTCTGAAGTCTGCTAGAGAGCATTAGATGATCCAGAAGAGGATTGGGAGAATGTCATCTGGTCAGATGAAACCAAAATAGAACTTTTTGGTAAAAACTCAACTAGACGTGTTTGGAGGAGAAAGAATGCTGAGTTGCATCCAAAGAACACCTGCTGTGAAACATGGGGGTGGAAACATCATGCTTTGGGGCTGTGTTTCTGCAAAGGGACCAGGGCGACTGATCCGTGTAAAGGAAAGAATGAATGGGGCCATGTATCGTGAGATTTTGAGTGACAACCTCCTTCCATCAGCAAGGGCATTGAAGATGAAACGTGGCTGGGTCTTTCAGCATGACAATGATCCCAAACACACTGCCCGGGCAACGAAGGAGTGGCTTCGTAAGAAACATTTCAAGGTCCTGGAGTGGCCTAGCCAGTCTCCAGATCTCAACCCCATAGAACATCTTTGGAGGGAGTTGAAAGTCCGTGTTGCCCAGCGACAGCCCCAAAGCATCACTGCTCTAGAGGAGATCTGCATGGAGGAATGGGCCAAAATACCAGCAACAGTGAAAACCTTGTGAAGACTTACAGAAAACGTTTGACCTCTGTCATTGCCAACAAAGGGTATATAACAAAGTATTGAGATGAACTTTTGTTATTGACAGAATACTTATTTTCCACCATAATTTGCAAATAAATTCTTTAAAAATCAGACAATGTGATTTTCTTTTCTTCTCATTCTGTCTCTCATAGTTGAAGTGTACCTAGGATGACAATTACAGATCATCTTTTTAAGTGGGAGAACTTGCACAAATGGTGGCTGACTAAATACTTTTTTGCCCCACTGTATATAAATATTTAATATATATAAAATAATGTATTATATATTACATTATTGCCCCTGCATTGGATTATTATCGGATAGGGTAATAACTTAATAATTAACTACGTCTGAAAGCAGAAGTCTCTTCAGTGAAAAAAACCCAGAAAAAAGTGACATTTTGAAAAAAATCAACATTTAAAAAAAAAAAGTCAAATTCTAAGAACAAGTCAAATTTGAGATGCATTGTGGGACATGTAGTTTATGGGCAACGTGCTTCTGTAAAGCGGCATGTAACCGTATAATAAACATATTATATTCATTGCAAGCTCTTGTGGGGCCACATAACATGAAGTCTCGGGCCGGATTTGGCCCCCGGGCCTTGAGTTTGACACCACTGATTTACATGTATTAAGCCACACCTCTTATAAAATGTATTCAGTTCTTCATTGCATAATATCTGCAGTCACCACCTCCTGTTAGGACCTTTTGGCCTCACTCTGCTCTTCAGTAAGTGAAACATATGCTCAATTGAAAAGAGGCCATGTGACCGACTGTGTACTGGGAGAACCTTGCTCTGTTCCGCTGTAAAAATATAAAAAGGGCAACGAGTCCAACACTGCTCACCCACGATTGATGTGAACACCCTCAAACACCACTAAAGCTGAAAGTCAGCACTTTACCCTCAAAGCCATTGTTTCATTTCACATCCATTGTGCCGGAGCACAGAGCCAAAAATGGTTCACTGTCGTACTACTGTCACACTGCACTTAGATGTAAAAAAAAAAAAAGTGAAAACAAAAGGGAGAAGGGGTCGGATTAAATAAGTGTAAACTTCTTCCGAGCCCTTTTCGGACGTGTAATTAGCTAAAGTTTTGTTGTTTATTGATATCAGACAATGATACTACAGATTACTCAATTATTATTTAAATGTTTTGTTATTGCATTCATTTGTATAGTACTGTATCATGTCTGTATCATCTTTTGTTTCATTTGTATTTTCTTTGGTTTTACATGCTCGAAAAAAAATAAAAAAATAAACTAAACTAGATAGTGTTGATACGACATTTCCCTACATGTAACACAAGATAAATGTTCCTCTGTTTAAGTGTCACCAGCCTGTTGATGTGTTGCACGATCAAATGCCAAATTAAGGCTCAAACTAAAAATAACTGTTGGAACAATTAATAACACAGAAAAATGCTTCCACTGTGTAAACGTCTTTCAGAATGAAGAGGAGATGCTTTTAAATGAAATGCAGCCAAAGGTGGTTTTTAAATCAATAGTTTGCTGATGGCAAAAACTGTGGGAGAAAAACACGTGTGTTGCACTGTTGGAGAAGCCTGTGACCTAAGACTTTCAACGACATAATTACTGTAGCTGTGTTAGTTCGACAATAAAGAACCTTGAACCCTTAAGGGGGGAGCTTTGGTATTTTAGCCTTTGCAAACTATTTACATGCACACAAATTACTATAGAAAAGGGAAGATAAGACTTTATTTATCCCGAAGATAGACAGAGTTACAAAAATACAATAAACACAGAAGCATAATAGTAAAACTGTGCAGGGCAGTAAAAAGAGCAATTCAATAACTACAGGAAACATAGACGGTCACACACGGCCGTTTCTTCCTATAGGCCAGTGTTTCTCAAAGTGTTTCATACCAAGGACACTTAACCAATAGAAAAACACTCGAGGACCACCTAACTCCACAAATATCCAAAGTCACATCGTTTTTCTAGAACAGATTACAAATCGCCTGAAAGTGGGACAAACAAGTGGCAACATGTGTGATGAAGGTGTTGCGCTGGGCTATATCATGCAATTGAAAGTGAAACTTAACCTCGCTCCATTGCGGAGATATTCCCGCGAGAGTGCGGACAACTCAAATAAATTAATGTATTTCAAATGTGAAATGTTACCAATATACTCACAGACCACTAGGGGGTGCTCACGGACCACACTTTGAGAAGCACTGCTATCGGTGGACTATGTAGATGCATAGGGCCCCCGCGGCCACTATGGGCCCCCAAGCTGAAAGTTCAGGTTCAGCCTCAATATATTTGGGGAGAATTAAAGTTAGCCGTCTTTATTTGTAGACAGCCAAGCCCCCTCCTGTGTTCGGTGAAGCATTACATGCTTACAAATCAAATGTAGGATATGAACACAACTAAACTGCAATGATAGCAAAGCTGTGGCTTGGGTTTTTGGGGTAATAAAGTCCAAATCATCGTTGGGCTGTCAGCCAATGAGTGACGTCTGAGGAAGATGAACAATTTAAATGATACATTGTTGAGAAAATGCTGCATCTCTTGCATTTATTGACGTAGAGGAGCCTTATTGTTTAGCTTTTCAATATATTTTTTTGTAAGTTTCAATTGCTTGGTTTTCGTGAAATTAGCCTGTTTTCCTCTTAAAGTGAAACAGATTGATGCGTCTCCACGGATCATCTTAAAGCAGGGGTGTCAAACTCAATTTCATCAAGGGCCACATCAGCGTTATGGTTTCACTCAAAGGGCCGGTTGTAAATTTAAGACAATATAAAAATACATATATAAATATTGAATATATATAACATAATTTATTATATTACATGATTGCCTCTGCATTGGATTATTTTCAGATACGTCTGAAAGCAGAAGTCTTGGGCAAATAATTGCAAGTCTCTTCAGTGTGCATGTCACAAAATTGTTTAAAAAGAAAAGCCAAATTCTGGAAAAACAAAAAAAGTAACATTTTGAGGAAAAAGGCCAATTCTAAGAAAAAAAGCATATTTTGAAGGAAAAAAGGCAAATTGACAAAAAAGGCAAATTTGAGATGCATTGTGGGACATGTAGTTTATGGGCAACGTGCTTCTGTAAAGTAGCATGTAACCGTATAATAAACATATTATATTCTTTGCAAGCTCTTGTGGGGCCACAGAAAATGAAGTCGCGGGCCGGATTTGGCCCCCGGGCCTTGAGTTTGACACCCCTGTCTTAAAGGCTTCGGAATCCCCCAATTGTAGTTTAAAAAACCGTAAAAACTAGGGCCCCCCAAACAGCATCATAGGGCCCCCAAAAAGCTGTGGGGGTGCTGCCTGAGCGGGGGGGTGGCATTGGGATATATCGTAAATCCTCTGGACCAGAGAGAGGAGCTGTGGATTATTGTTATTGATTAATGCTGTTTCTTAGGGTCAAAAACACTAAACTCACAACTTAAAATGTAAGCGTTTATTTAATGAACGAGCACATGTTCAATGTGAATAGTGACAATATATATAGATTAGTTGCAATTTGGTGCTATATATTTAAAAATATAAAACAATTATTAAAAAAAATAATTATAATTGAGTTTCAGGGGGGGGCGCGCGGCGTTGGCGCGGCGCGCGGCTTTTGGGGGTGCGCGCGGTGTTGGCGGGGCGCGCGGCGTTGGCGGGGCAACACTGAATGTAAATATTACCAGTATTCAGATACGTAATTGCAAAAACCCAAATTGCATAATTGCAACAAAAAAGGGATAACAAGTAAGTGTTGTGCATTTAATTTAAATACTCGTGTGCATTGAACAAACCAAACCATTAGTACATAGCTTAATTAATCAAACAGACATTTGTTACGAAGCATCTCTCTTATCCTATGTTGGCAAACGCTTCAGTGGTTTGACAACACAAACATCAGGGATGCAGGGGGATTTGTTTTCGTGTACATCCTGTCAGCAGAAATGACATCTTTCATGAAGGAAAAGTACCATAAGAGGAGAAATCATGGGTTGAATTACCGTGAGTAAAGCACCGCGTTGGGATGTTATAAATCATTCTGACAGCAGAGCTGCTGGAAAATCAACTATTTAGGTCATGCCTGTAGGTACAGCGCTTCAGCTGCCTTTTATGTGGACAACATTTTTATTCTCTCCAGTGTTGGAAAACTTCCGGATCCGATACGTGAAGCAACTAGAATACAAATCTAATCCTCTCACTGGTGCTCAGGTAGACCCGCAGCTCTGACCTCAGTCGAAGAGAAGCCTTCAGAGCTTTCTCACATATCCTTTTGCCTGCAGCACATACAGTAGCTGCATTCTTAGTTTTCTCACATAACCTACATGAGTGAGAAAGGAAACATCTGCCAACCTTTTAGTGTGCATGTCCAATCTGTATTGATGGCAAATCTGAAAGCAATAAACTCTGTGATTGCGTGCTACATTGACCGAAAGTTTTTCTGCTCGGGGAGCTGTGTCGGCAGTGCCTATATGGACCAGAATGCATTGCATGTGAGCTACAGGGCGCCCGCCGGCTATGTTCTCTCACACAGCATCCTCTCTCCGCTTAATTTATTCTGCTGAATTCTCTGGCTCAAATAATTATGGCAGAATAGCCTCTTACTGTTCTACTATCGTATTTTAGATGACCTTTTATGCTATATTTGAATCGTAGCTAGTTTTGATTAGCATCTAGAGCAGACCCCATGGACACGCAGAAGCGGAGAGTAGAAATATAAAACGGAAATAGCCCGAAGCTCTCCCTTACCTTCACGTCAAATGGCAGCGCTGTATGCTGGGAAAAAAAAGCAGATTTACAACAGGAGGATTCTCATGAAAGAGGAATTTATTGCTTAAATTACAATTACTTACATTTACTATCAACACTGAGAGAACGTCCGTGTAAAAAGTTTGAGAATTCTACTTTTAAACATTTGCTTGAGTAATTTTCAACTTTTTCAAGTGCAAGAGCCACTGGGTGTTTCTCAATGTCGAGGACGCTTCCTTGGTAGGACATGTCTTCCGAGTCAGGTCCTTCAGAAGCGAGGCAAGAATCCTTCCTAGCCTCGGAACACGAAGAATTGTGGAACAGTCTAACAGGTGTGCGTCATATGCGAGGCCCCGCTTTAAATGGAGCGCGATTTCCGCCAAAGATTTTGAAAATTGGTCCGTGCCCAAAGCATTGTGGGGATTTTAAGACCGCGGAGTCTACACATGTGCAGCCTCGAAATTTCCCGCAACGAAGTACGCCGGCCTCGGTACAATTCCAAGGAACCTGGACATTGGAACAGTCCTTCGGCGGCACTCGATGACGTAGCATCCTTGAAATAGTGGCTCTGGAGGAGCCTTCCTCGACATTGAGAAACACCCCAGCAGCCATGTTTTCTAAAAGAGTTTTACCATCAGTAATATCATAAAGAAACAAAACCTTTTCAGTGCTTCTACAGATATATTTGGATATCTAGAGTTCCTACCAACTCCAAAAACGGTAAAAAAATAAAACATGGTCATTTTAGCGGCTTCTTTGTCAAAAAAATAAAAGATGTTGCTCCACTTCGTCATGACATTAAACTGCTCTTAATCTGATCCTTTCCGCCCACATCTTGAGCGAGATCTTTACAAAAGTGCATAATAATTTTCTCGCAAGCCAATCAGAGCAGACGGGCTTAAAGACACAGGCGCTGAAACGAAGCAGTTCAGAAAGAGGGTATGAACCTGAAATGCTCCATGTACCTCAGACATATCTGCTGAAACACAATGTGTGTTGATTCAAATAAGGTTTTCCATGATTGCTCTATTTTAACCTGCAAATGCATTTGAAATGTCAGTAACATTTCGAGTTGACCTACTGTCGATATCACAAGGAACGTAAAGGCAGTTGGTGATGACGGGTATTATAATCCTAGCCCTTGGGCGAAATGTGTTGTTGCATTTGAACAAGCTAGGCACTTGCATGCGGAATGACATGAGAACCCTCGCATTGACCTTTCATAATATTCTATTTTGCGTCAGTATTTGCATTACTTTGCTAAAAGCAGAGGCTCTTTTAGCCTTGAAGCGTCAGCTGCAGGCGTTTTGTTTTTGACAGCTGATGAAAGTGCTTTGCTGTGATGTCACTGACTCAGATGTACAAGAAGACCCACAGTTTGAACTCTCAAAGAAAACATGACAGAAGTAGAGAGTAGTTCTCCGATCAATGTGATTCATTGTGGATCTGCTCTTGAAAGGACTCTAAGGGTGCATTCACACCTAATAGTCCGCTTCTCTGCTGAAGCGGACCAGACCACAGTTTGTTACATTGTTTCATTTTCCAGAAGGTTCGGTTTGCGTTCACGCGGGCAAAACTCAAACGGACTATAAACTTTAAACACAAGTCATGTGCACGGAAATGCTGTTCAACCATTGGTCAGACATTAAGGGGGTAAAAACACAAATCTCGGCAATTTCTACCGGAGCCTCCGCCATGGAGCATCGGCACTTTGGCAGGTTATTCTCATGCTGCTGTTAGTCTGGAGCAGTGGCGGTTCTAGACCAATTTGACGGGGGGGTCCACTGGGGGGGCCAGTTATTTTCTGAGGGGGGCACAATATATGCATGACGAAAAAGAGAACTAGACAGTATGAAGTAATTGCGCATAAGAAAACAATGCAATACAGTTATTGGTATTTGTTTCAGTACACTTATTTATTTCAGATAGATCTTATAGTTATTACTGTTAGCTTCAGCTTAAGTTATAGTGCAATGTTTGCACTAACACTATATTTCTATAAAAATAAAGGCAATGAACAGTTACATCTCTACTTTACATAAGGGTGTCTGCACAATCTCACATTACAGCAACACAATCCTACGGTTTTTGGCAAACCGAGTACCAGAAAATATACATTTAAAACAAACAAAAAAAATACTTTTCATTGTTAGGGGGGCCACAGGGTCAGAGGTCAGTGTTAGGGGGGGCACTGGCCCCCCCTAGAACCGCCCCTGGTCTGGAGATCAACAGACTCTAGCGGCCTGCGCATATGATTACATAATCAGACAACGTCCGTTAAAAAACATTATAACGCATATAATGAGACGTTCTGCAGTCAGGAGGGCGTTTCACCGACGACCGGTGTTCTTACTTTTATGTAGCTGACGGAGAATTTTTACTTTACACGACACTGTTCAACACTTCATCCTGCTTCACTCTTTAACTAAACCGCGGATGTCTTTAAAGACTCTTTCGCTAAATATTTTGAAGACATCCACGTTCTTGTGACACGTAAATACTACGCTTCCTATGTTTTGGTGCGGACTGCGTTCACACCAGCGATGAACCGCCCCAGAGTTCGCAAGCAAGCGCTCCGAGACCACCTATTTTAGCGGACCAGAGTCCGGTTGTTTAGTTCACTTCAGAGGTCTCGGACTGCGTTCACACCGACCCAAACGAACCGCACCAAGCGGGTTCGATTCAACCGGACTATACAAGGCAGGTGTGAACGCACCCTTAGAGTTATAGGCCAGGGCTCTATATGCTGTATTTTATTTATGGATGGCCATACATACAGAAAGTTCTCTTTTTATAGTATAATTGGAGTAAAAGTGTATCCTTCCCTGTATGCAAAGTAAGTCTTTCATCAATCAATCAATGTCAATCAATGTTTATTTATATAGCCCAATAACCCTCACATCGTACAAGGAAAGACTTCCAAAGAAACCCCACAGTTAAAGGGGAAACTGGAAGAAACTTCGAGGAGAGCCACAGAGGAGGGATCCCTCTCTCAGGACGGTCAGACGTGCAATAGATGCCGTGTGTAAATTGAAAAGATAATACATTTACAACATAGGTAGTCCAAATGCTTGGAAATGCATGTCTTTCATCAATACGAAGCCGATCTACTGACCATTCCTAAACTAGAAAGGCCGTTAGTGAGTGAAATCGTGAGTCAATGCAAGTGTATCTGCTCCAAAATGAAATGGGTTCGTCCTTGGCCCAAGCTACACCGTTCCATCAAGTGTCAAAGTAAATCGGGCCATTAGCTTTTCCCTTCATGCCGCAGATGGACAAACAGAAACATAACGGCGTCAAGCGTTCAGACGAATGTTTTTTGTTTTTTATACACCTAGGGTAAGACTTGCTTACCCATAAATAGACATACATCACATTGTAAACACTACAGTACATACATTTCATTCAGCTTCACTCCCCTGTGAGGAAATCAACATCAATCATCAACTAATGACGTACCAGCTAATGAGATTCCAAGAAGCACTTTTCATCTTCGTCACAATGTGAGAGAGCTTTTGAAACCACGTCTTCACACATCTTGAGATTAATGTTTCTCGAAGTGTTATTCACATTATGATGGAAGTATAATGGAACTGTTTCCATCATATTAAGCCACGTTCAACTTGCATCGCCATTAAATGTTTTATACATTGTTTTCTCAGAAATCATAATGTATACGGATGCCTTGAGGGGATTGATTGAAATGGGGTGTTAAGAAGTGCTTATCTATCAGTGTTTGTGGAGGGAGACAGCAGCCACCAAAAAGATACTAAATTGGTTAAAATATATGCGATACTATGAATATTTTCAGCGATTTTCCTTGCTGTAATACAACCCTTTTTGACATTGAAGGGACTCTTTAAAGTAAACTGACTCCAATCAACGAAAACTGTAATTTGACCTTGATTGGGTCGTTTTTTTTGCATTAATGCACACAATGTGTATTACAGCTGATTTTTATTCCATATTTTATTCCTCTATTTCATTCCATTGCAAAGTAAATACTGTTATATTTGTAATATTTTTCTACTTCTCTACCTGTGCTTTTAATTCTTGTTTTTATGCACCACGACACCAAGTCCTATTCCTCGTACGTGTAAACCTACCTAACCTGATTCTGATTAATTAACTGACTGGATTGCTTACTGCCTCATTAACTCCATTTAAACAATAAATACATCAAACCAACACTTAAGGGACCATAAAAACAGTCCAATTAGTATATTTTCCTTCCTATCATGACTGAAAATGTCCCTTCTTCCTAAACAGGTCAGCTCACACGCCTCAGCCGACGTCTAAAGAGGAACTGTCGAGCACCGTTTCCGTCCAGCTTTTCAATGGAGAGATGCAGCCGCTCACCATCACCTTGGAGAACATCGGATCTGAGGACATCGAGACTCTGGAGCTCACCTCTAAGACCACCACCACCAAAGGTTAGTACCCCTTTCTGAAGTTAAAGGGGACCCATCATGCAAAATGCACTTTTTGGTGTCTTTTATACATCAACATGTGTCCCCGGTGCGTCAGGGAACTCACACAGCGTCAGAAAATAAAACCCTCTCTCTTTTCCTCCGTACCCAAATCTCTAAAAACGGGGAACAACGGAGCTGATCCAGATTTGCGTCCGATATGACGTAATATCTGAAATGTGGACCCACGGCCCAATCAGAAACGTTGCTATCAGAAACAATGCCCGACTGTTTTGGACGTAATATGGTCGGTGTTTACATTAGCATGCTAACACTCAGAGCTAACCTGTACTGGAGAGCATGTGTGTGAAGAAGCAGGAAGTAGAAAGGAACTCACCTTGTGATGTAACCGGCAAGAGAGAAAGCCTTTGAGCTCCAGACTGTTTCAGATCCTTGATAATCCATGATATGGCGTTTCATCACGGCAGCATTTAGTTTAGACGGTAGCTGCCGGGTCCCGCATGAGCTCAGACCCCTCCTTTTTTATAATTGTTATAAGCTTTATACCCAAATCAGCACTTTAGAAACAGGAAGTGAAATAGAGGGATATGAGGCATGGCTAGAATGGGTGATCTGTTTGGTATTTTGAGCAAAACACTTCATAGACATGTTTTTAATATATTTTTATATATCTGAGACCTAAGCTATTGCCTAACAATAGCATGATAGGTGACCTTTAAGTTCTGGAGGTAAAATAAAAAGGTTTTTCCAGGATAATTTCAGGAAAGTTTCATCATGTATGGAAAAAGAAAAGTCATTTGGTTGGGTTTGTAATACCCATCTTGTCCACAAGAGGCTGAAATGCACCACAACCCATGTTCCAAACCGCACTGAAAGCGTTTTATTTAGCCATTGATGCCTCAAAGAACTTGCATTTTCATCTGCTTTCCCAGATGGCACAGCAATCGGATTTATAAAGTGATCTCGACTAAACCTTTTCTTTCCACCTTGCAATTTATTTCCCCCACCTGCTCACAGATGTTTGCCTAATTTATTTAGGGCACTAGAAAGTGTATCCTTGCAAAAACAGTAATCTTTTCACCTTTACGCATACACATAGGGGGAACAAGATAATCAGACTATGAAAATTGATCCTCCTTTGGTACGTGTTGGACATTAATGACAGGAATTGTCTCAAGGGATTACAATGGGTGGATTAAACGCATGGGATGAAGGTGTAAAAACGTTAAACTAACGCTGTGTTGTCGTCATAGATGTATATTTGGTATCAGTTCTGGTTCAGTCACGACACTTTTTGATGTTCTTCACCCGCTGAGTTCCTGCTCCAGGCTCCAGCCCGCAGAACAGAGGTCACTACCCGTTGTTTTTGGTTTCACATCTTTCATTCCCCCGTGGCTTTTCACTCTGTGTTTCTCTCTTTGTTCAACACCTGCTCATGTCCTCAGATCTCTGCAGTCTCTCTCTCTTGCTGTTCTGTCTTTGACTCACTTCCTGTGTGAGAAAGAGCAGCTGCAGTATTACAAGAGGCAGCAACTTTTTTCTAAATATTGTACTATTGATGGTGAGATATGTAAGAAATCATGCTTTGAAAACTCCACTTCTAACTATACGGTAACATTTCGGTTCGGTACGTACCTCGGTTTTTAGGTCACGCTTCGGTACGTTTTCGGTACAGGAGAAAAAATTATCACAAAACATAAAATATTTTTTGGGTTTTTTTAATTATTATTAAACTGTGAGTAATGTATTCACTCAAATAAATACAAAATAAACATTAAGGTGCAGCATTTCGATGAACTGAAATAATCTATATTTGAGCTTTACTGTAGCCTACTAGTACTCACAAAACAAACTATTAGTGTTGGGGTTTCCATTATTATTAAACTGAATATTCACTCAAATAAATACAAAATAAAATAAACATTAAAGGTGGGGTAGGTAAGTTTGAGAAACCGGCTCGAGATCGCTAGAATTTGAAAATACACAACCGGAGAAAATCTGCCACTTCCTCACAGAGCCCCTCCTCCAACACACGAACGCGCACATGACCAATGAGGGCACGAGGTAAATGTGTGCCCCGATGGAAGGCTGACAGGCAGGTAGGCCATCCAATCGATTGGTTGTACTTTTTACAGTATTACGGCTTCTACAGATGACTTTTTTTATGGATTTTTTGTCAAAGCACTTCAGATATTCATTGCTATCGGGATGTTAAGAGCATTCCATGGAATATAACAAAAAGTGTATCTCCAGCCGGTTTCTGAAACTTACCTACCCCACCTTTAAGGTGCAGCATTTCGATGAACTGAAATAATCTGTATTTGAACTGTACTAGTACCTAAGCAGCAGTTTGACATTAGGACTTGCCTGTCATTGTATTTTCATGTTCTTTTAAAGAAAGATGAACTTGTCCACATTGCTTGCCGAAAGGGCAGATCTGCTGGCACTAGCAATGTCTCCTGCTGTGGAGAACACCCTCTCGCTAGGGACAGAGGTAGCAGATACAGCGCTTTGCTACCATGGCAACATAAGGATATTTGCCGTTTGTAATAGCTTTGGCTCGGTCTGAACTTGTTCGAGTGGTGGAGGCTAAATGCTAGCGGGAGTTGGGTTTGCACTTCAGTCTTTTGGTACCGGTTATATTCACGTTCGGGTGATGCCTTTTCAAATGAGTGTGCAAGTTTGATGTTTTGCCGCGTAACCAATGTTAGTTGAACAATGCCGACAAACAGCTTTGGTTCGGTCCACCTGTCTTTGTCCGTCATCCTTGTTCGTAACTGCGAAACCAAAATGTTCCCAAACCGGAGACTTCAATGATGATGGAGGATTTTCAAGCTCAACTTGATCTGCGTTCGCCATTTCGACAGTTCCTCACATTACTGACTAAATTTGAACGCATCCCTGTGACCAGCTCTCATAGAACAGATTATAAAATAACTCTAGATTTAGCGTTTAGGCCATTTTTAGACCCAAATGATTTGAAGAAGGGCTATACAAGTGTTTATACTGTATACTCGATTCAGTACAAATACAATGTCCACAGATTTACAGACATTTCTTTCCCGATGTCAATGGGAACAAGTATTTTTGGTGCAAAATTACGTCACGGACTGACACATGAGAAGTAGTACCACCTTTTGGCCACTACACGCATTAGATTCAACGTCCGGCACACTTCCTGGAGGCTTGGAGTGGATAAGTGACGTTGATCAAGTGTCCAAGTGCTCTTTGGGTATGTCAGACATGGAATCAATCTCTAAAAAGCTACTAACACTTGTTAAAACTGCCAACACTAGTGTACAAGTGCACCGAGAAGCAGAAACATCATTGCTACTATTTCCAAAAGTTGTTTCTCTTTCGACTAAAATGCAACACTTTTGGCGACTCCACTCAAAGTTGACACTTAAATAAGAAGTCCAGGGTTTCTATTTGCATGTTATTCTATCATTACCAGAACCAAAATGATATCCATCGTTTCCTGGTCTTCTCTAAACAAGATCGACCAATGAGAACGTTGTCATGTTGCCGTTGTTCAGCATGGAAACATTCATTAGCTAACAATGACATTATTGTTCTATTGATATAAAGCGAGGTCAGGTACTCTTTAAAGCAGCTGCTAGCTATGGGTACTTTTTACTTCCTAAGCCTCTCTACTTCTACTTTGAGTAAAGGGCTGTGTGCACTTTTGGCCATCTCTGGTGAAAAGCTTGTTTTGCTATTTTATCGGATAGCACCAATACTGAGTAAATAGTGCTGCATTTCCTCTGATTCATCCTTGTGAACGCAGTGGATTCAGACCAAACAAATCAGTTTTCTTCAACCACAATCGGCAAAGGAGGAGTGGCTGGCCTGGTATATAAATAATTGATCTGACATTTTCAAATGGCTCCGGGCTTTCTGTGTTGTTCATTGAAGACCGGCTACACTAACATATCCTCCGTCCAAGGGTTAGCGCTCATAGATCCTTTCTTACCGGCAGCTTGTGTCAGCCTTGCACTTCTCAGGTGTAACGTTTTCTCCCTTTTCACGTCAATAACTCTCTCTGTTGTGTAGAGCTGGGAAAATCTGAGGTCGATTTTATTTCCCAATGACGAGAATATCTGTGGCTCGTTTGTTGCCTTGGATCTTCTCCGCTCCGAGGTGGATGGAAATGAGTGCTATCGTACAGGACTCTAATTAAACGCCTGGGATTTGAAGACGCTCGTACGGTGTCTTCCCCTCAGAGTGTCACGCTGCTGCTGGCCGGACTCCAAGGCACCATGTAGTCCCTCTAGTTAACAAGAGTTGTCTTTGAAATGAAACTGTTGTTGGAAATGATTTAGGCTGCAAATGTACCGTACTTTTCGGACTATAAAGCGCACCTGCATATAAGCCGCAGCAGCTAAATTGTCCGTCTGTCTTGCTCTCGTTCTGTCTCTCGGTTCCACTTTTACTTTGGCGCGCTACCTGTCTCACTCTTTTCCGGCCTCCAGCTTTTCCCGCTGGAGCCCGCCGCTTGGAGGTGGCGGGCGCGGACCGGTCCTAGAGCCCGTAGTGTTAAAGGTGGTTAATTTTACCTGTAAAATCCATAGATCTAGGAGGTTCCCTAGTGGCCGTTAGCTGCACAAAAAAAATGGGGGAAAAAGTCGCGGCTTATTGTCCGAAAAGTACGGTAGTTCTGCCTCTGAGGGAGTGTTGTTTCCAGAGTTCGATGAACAAGCGAAAATTAAACCTCAGTAGTTTCACCCGAATACTTTTGGCAAACACTTTAAACATGAATACATCAGCCTGATACATTTGCTTTGGAACATATTTTATTAATTACTTTATTCAATTATTGCAAATTCAAGCCATCTAAATGACATTTAAATGTACTACTTACACGCAAAAGAAAGTCATTAAGTTAATGCTCCAGCTCTTTAGATCATTGGTTTCACAAATGGGATATACTATAAGTGTTGCTGAAAATCAACAATCAAACTTTGTTTAAAATTCGTAAAATGTTTCCACTTGGCCAACTTTATAATCCCTAAACATCAACAAGTGCTCCGGTCCCAGCTGTGTGCGTCACTTTTTAGTGTCCCCTGGTTTCTGGTTTCAAGAGCTTGCAAAGAATATAATATGTTTATTATATGGTTACATGCCGATTTACAAAAGCACGTAACCCCCCCTCCGCTTATCCGTGGTCGGGTCTCGGGGGTAGCAGTTCCAGCAGAGAGCCCCAAACGTTCCTTTCCCCTCATCAACCAGCTCTGACTGGGGGGTCCCAAGGCGCTCCCAGGCCAGAGAAGAGATATAATCCCTCCACCTGGTCCTAGGTCTACCCCTCGGTCTCCTCCCAGCTGGACGTGCCTGGAACACCTCCCTAGGGAGGCGCCCAGGTGGCATCCTAACTAGGTGCCCGAACCACCTCAACTGGCTCCTTTCGACGCGAAGGAGGAGCGGCTCAACTCCGAGTCCCTCCCGGATGACCGAACTTCTCACCTTATCTCTAAGGGAGACGCCAGCCACCCGGCGGAGGAAACCCATCTCGGCCGCTTGTATCCGTGATCTCGTTCTTTCGGTCATGACCCATCCTTCATGACCATAGGTGAGGGTAGGGACGAAAATGGCCCGGTAGACAGAGAGCTTTGCCTTCTGGCTCAGCTCCCTTTTCGTCACAACGGTGCGGTAAAGCGACTGCAGTAAAGCGACTGCAGTAAAGCGACTGCAGTACCGCTCCCGCTGCTCCGATTCTCCGGCCCATCTCACGCTCCATTGTTCCCTCACTCGAGAACAAGACCCCGAGATACTTGAAGTCCTTCACTTGGGGTGAAGGCAATAATGTAATATAATACATTATTTTATATATATGAAATATTTATATATGTATTTGTATATGGTCTTATATATAAAACTGGCCCTTTGAGTGCAACCATGATGCTGATGTGGCCTGAGATGAGATTGAGTTTGACACCCCTGCGTTAATACAACGCTTCAAGTAAACGATTGCGCATGTTTCCTCAAGTTGGTGAAGATGTTTCGGCACATTTGTGTTTTCATATATGCATATTTGTGTAGCTGCAGCGTGTTTGTCCTACCACATTTATATAAGGTATGGAAATCTAGCTCTGAAATGTTGTGGTTCTGGGTATGAGCAGCATTAAAGCACACACCGTACTCCACCCAATCTACATTATTTCACCTAATTAGGCCACAGTCCAGGTTCCCTTCTTTCCGACACTCTGCCATTTCGCGAGGTGGCCTCCCTGCAGTAAAGGCTTCATTACAGCTCACAGAAGCAGCACCTCTGTAAGCAATTAAGTGAAGCACTTCTGAGCCTTTTGACCTTTGAAGGCCATTTTAATGTCAGTTCCTGTCGGCAGCGTGGCACAGGAGTCGTGTTTTAAATTTCATCTGGGGTTCTCTTTGTTCCTCAAGGCTGTCTCTAATAGCCTTTTGATGTTGAAGTATTATTGAGATATAGCGTATACAGGATGTACCACTTCTAAGAAATTAGACATGAGTGGCACCTGTGTCTTTTTGAACAAAACCATTATCTCCCCATTCAGAATTGTTGAATGTCTGCACACATATTAGTTTACCGAGAGAGATGACAATCAATAGTACATTCTCACTTCTTCCCTTGGAAAGAAGTTTGACTGTTAACTTCTTCCCAACGTTTTACTCCATTAATGTTTAGTAATATGTGCAGAAAGAGTAGCAGCTGTCCAACCTTCACATTCTTTATTTATACCAGACTGGCGAAACATCGTTGTGCTCAGAATATCCCCTCATTTTCTTAACGTTTTTCCACTTCTCCAGTGTCTGTGTTGCATATGTATTATTCTCCTGGCTGCAGAAGCTGAGCAACGTATGCAATGGAGTAGAAAAAAACCCACTTGGCTCCATTTCATTAGTGTTTGGATCTCCTGATTTACGTTTTCTTGGCTCTGAGATCGGAAATGTAAGTTTGTCGTTAACCTTCTCATTGTTTTGTTATAATTATGTAATTATAAGTGTTTGGGAGAGAAACTCTGGGGTTTTTGCCTATAACCTATATAACACGCTACAGGAAACTCCAAAAAAACTTAGCACCCTTTTAATAAAATCAGATCAATTAGATGTTTTAATGATAATGTGATGAAAGCTTAAAGGTCGGGTAGGTAAGAATGGAGAAACCAGCTCGAGTGCGCTAGAATTTGAATGTCTGCAGCCGAAAAAAATCTGCCTTCCTGACGGCCCGTCTACACTACAGGCATCGAAAAATGCTTTCAACGCTTCGCCCATTCACTTGAATGGGGTGACGTAGAATATTTTTAAACTTCGCCGAACTGCATTGTGGGGAGCATGGCATGGCTTTGCAAGCATCGCGAGCATCAATCGGCATCAAAAGTTGAACAATGTTCAACTTTTGAGGCACGATGCTTGGCATCAGTCAATCAAATCCCGCGTATGCAAATCTGACAGTACAAGCGCTAGCCAATCAAACCGCGTGTATGCTGGGAGAGACTACGCAGGTCATTTCCTCATATTCAAAAAAATGGAGCGGTAGTGAATCAGCCGGTGCTGAATGATCAGTCTCTGTTCATCTACCGGGATACAAACCGGAGGAGCGAGGCATGGAGAGAGGTGGCAGAGACAGTGGGTGGAACTGGTAGGTTTTCGCCTGTTTGGGGATTTTATATCCAGTTTACTTCGTTTTAACATTGCTATTGCTTTGTATGCCGGGGGCGGGAGATTCCTGATCGGTTGTTGGTCGCCTTGGGCGCGAGAAATCGCCAAGCCTCAGACACGCCCAGCTTCAAGATGTTTTGGATGCCTGTAGTGTAGACGGGCCGTTACAGAGCCCCTCCTCCAACACACACGAATGCGCACATGACCAATGAGGGCACGAGATAAGTTTGTGCCCCGATGGAAGGCTGACAGGCAGGCAGGCCATCCAGTTACTTTAGCCGGGCCGGCTCAGATGATTGGTCGTGCTTTTTACAGCGCCACGGCTTCCACAGGTGACATTTGTGTTTCTGAAGTGAATTACCTACCCTACCTTTGACAAATTGTAATTTCCTTTAATATATTTCAATATAATGTCAACCAGTTCTTTTTTTTCTCGATCGTGAAGCCCTAATACTATTGAATAATAATGATAACAACTACTTATACATTGTGCAAACATTAATTCTGAACGCAAGAAGGGATGGCTAAATGTCCTTTTAGTTAGACGTAAAGTTTGGTAATTTAGTGGGTTACATGCAAAGCTAACGAACAGCTGCCAAACAAGGGTGTTTCTCGGGGAGATTTAGCACTGCGCGTGAGGGAGAGTAGAAGTAATGTTGGATATAGAATAATTTGGTTTGGATGCTTCTTCTGAGTTTCTCGTTTCACCTTGTAGTCAGCACAGACACAATGGCTCGGTGCTAACCGCCGTGCCCCCCGGATAGAAGAGCTGCCTTTGAAACCATCCATATCAGTTGTTCCCAGTTTGAACCAGAGGCTGATTATTCACACATTACTTCTTCCTGCACTGCAGACTGACTGCAGAACATACCACGGCACACAACATTAGCTGTGTGTTCGTCATGTTGAATAACAATGGCTTTAGTTGATGGAGTCTTCTGTACAATGCTTTCAAGGTGGCAGAAAATTACAGTTCAGCCAGAGCTCACATGATGCCTCGGAGGAAGACGGTGCGTTGAGCTGCATCATAAAACCCAACCTGCTAATTGCATTGCAGTGCAATTGATCATCCGGCTCTTTATGTAAATCCGTCTCTGTTGTTGTTCTGAGACCACTGCCGTTTCAAGGAAAGTGCTTTGAAAATGTTAAGCTCGCAAAGAAAAATTATCACATTTTTTAATTCATATTTATTTGTTATCTTGTTAATCCACCTTTCGCCCTTTTATGTCAGTAATGATGAGGAATTATGCACTAAAATGGTTATATTAGACGGACATCTTAATGAGTTTCACTGCAGCTTTCACCTCTTAAGATGAAACATCAGCAGGAGAGGACTCTTTAAAGTAGAGACACTACATACTGATTTACACCTGAACATCAGCAGGAGAGGACTCTTTAAAGTAGAGACACTACATACTGATATACACCTGAACACCAGCTGGAGAGGACTCTTTAAAGTAGAGACACTACATACCGATATACACCTGAACATCAGCAGGAGAGGACTCTTTAAAGTAGAGACACTACATACTCATATACACCTGAACATCAGCAGGAGAGGACTCTTTAAAGTAGAGACACGACATACTGATATACACCTGAACATCAGCAGGAGAGGACTCTTTAAAGTAGAGACACTACATACTCATATACACCTGAACATCAGCAGGAGAGGACTCTTTAAAGTAGAGACACGACATACTGATATACACCTGAACATCAGCAGGAGAGGACTCTTTAAAGGAGAGACACTACATACTGATATACACCTGAACATCAGCAGGAGAGGAATCTTTAAAGTAGAGACACTACATACTGATATACACCTGAACATCAGCAGGAGAGGACTCTTTAAAGTAGAGACACGACATACTGATATACACCTGAACATCAGCAGGAGAGGACTCTTTAAAGTAAAGACACTACATACTGATATACACCTGAACATCAGCAGGAGAGGACTCTTTAAAGTAGAGACACGACATACTGATATACACCTGAACATCAGCAGGAGAGGACTCTTTAAAGTAGAGACACTACATACTGATATACACCTGAACATCAGCAGGAGAGGACTCTTTAAAGTAGAGACACGACATACCGATACACACCTGAACATCAGCAGGAGAGGACTCTTTAAAGTAGAGACACTACATACTGATATACACCTGAACATCAGCAGGAGAGGACTCTTTAAAGTAGAGACAGTGATATACACCTGCACATCAGCAGGAGAGGACTCTTTAAAGTAGAGACACTACATACTGATATACACCTGAACATCAGCAGGAGAGGACTCTTTAAAGTAGAGACAGTGATATACACCTGCACATCAGCAGGAGAGGACTCTTTAAGTAGAGACACGACATACCGATACACACCTGAACATCAGCAGGAGAGGACTCTTTAAAGTAGAGACACGACATACCGATACACACCTGAACATCAGCAGGAGAGGACTCTTTAAAGTAGAGACAGTGATATACTGATATACACCTGAACATCAGCAGGAGAGGACTCTTTAAAGTAAAGACACTACATACTGATATACACCTGAACATCAGCAGGAGAGGACTCTTTAAAGTAGAGACACGACATACTGATATACACCTGAACATCAGCAGGAGAGGACTCTTTAAAGTAGAGACACTACATACTGATATACACCTGAACATCAGCAGGAGAGGACTCTTTAAAGTAGAGACACGACATACCGATACACACCTGAACATCAGCAGGAGAGGACTCTTTAAAGTAGAGACACTACATACTGATATACACCTGCACATCAGCAGGAGAGGACTCTTTAAAGTAGAGACACTACATACTGATATACACCTGAACATCAGCAGGAGAGGACTCTTTAAAGTAGAGACAGTGATATACACCTGCACATCAGCAGGAGAGGACTCTTTAAAGTAGAGACACGACATACCGATACACACCTGAACATCAGCAGGAGAGGACTCTTTAAAGTAGAGACACGACATACCGATACACACCTGAACATCAGCAGGAGAGGACTCTTTAAAGTAGAGACAGTGATATACTGATATACACCTGAACATCAGCAGGAGAGGACTCTTTAAAGTAAAGACACTACATACTGATATACACCTGAACATCAGCAGGAGAGGACTCTTTAAAGTAGAGACACGACATACTGATATACACCTGAACATCAGCAGGAGAGGACTCTTTAAGTAGAGACACTACATACTGATATACACCTGAACATCAGCAGGAGAGGACTCTTTAAAGTAGAGACACGACATACCGATACACACCTGAACATCAGCAGGAGAGGACTCTTTAAAGTAGAGACACTACATACTGATATACACCTGCACATCAGCAGGAGAGGACTCTTTAAAGTAGAGACACTACATACTGATATACACCTGAACATCAGCAGGAGAGGACTCTTTAAAGTAGAGACAGTGATATACACCTGCACATCAGCAGGAGAGGACTCTTTAAAGTAGAGACACGACATACCGATACACACCTGAACATCAGCAGGAGAGGACTCTTTAAAGTAGAGACACGACATACCGATACACACCTGAACATCAGCAGGAGAGGACTCTTTAAAGTAGAGACAGTGATATACACCTGCACATCAGCAGGAGAGGACTCTTTAAAGTAGAGACACTACACTACATACTGATATACAGGTGTGAAAAGAGCCGGAGCTAAACCGAAGAACCGGTTCTGAACCTGAAAAGCTCTAGCACGGAGCTTGAACCGGAGTTGCGTTGGTGTGAATGAGGCGTCATGTTTTTAATGTTAGTTATAATGCTTTACTGTATTGCTTTATCGCCAAGTAGGGGGTAAAGGAGTGAAACCTTATCTTGCACTATGTTGAAAGGCCTTATATCCCAAGAGATCGTACAAAGGTAGTGGCTTCAGAAAGGCCACCGTTAGGAAGAGTTTCCAGTGGGGAACGAATGAATAAAAGATGAAGACACAATAGAAAAAACATCTGCGGCAGAACAAACAAACATTACTCTCCCGGCCATCGTGACACATGAGATAGCAGATCAGTTTCTCAAAAAACTAATATGTATTCAAACCAGATCTTCATAGATAACAAAAGCAACCTCCTAATACAATAATCTTTTGTGTCCTATTTAAATAAGCCACATTGTCTCTGAATAGTGGTACAAAGCGGACCTTTTGTTCATCACTGATGCCGTATTGCTCCTCTGTGGAAATATAAACATCAACTCGGCTCAACTGTTCTCTAAAAATCACTTATGCAACATTCATATCAAATGTCTCATGTAGACAAAACATTTTTCTCTGTACCGTCTGTTGAAAAAAGAAAAAGGGATTAATATTGCTTCAGTGATTCTGTTATGAGCTGAGCTTGCTGTGCTGTCCTTTCTGATTTCACTTCAAACTCTCTTGTGACGGCTATTTATTCGTGGTTCATTGTAAAAATGAAAATATCATTCTTTTTCTACCTTGCAAACTGAAATATGTATTGCTTACTATATATATTACATTTCCTCTGGGGCTGTTTTTCTTTTATTTACTCTGCACTAGGGGTGTAACGGTTCACAGAAGTCACGGTTCGGTACGGGTTCGGTACAACAAGGAAAAAAAAAAGTTCCAAATGCATAATTTTTTTTGCTGTTATTTATTTTTAACGGTAGTGCAAGTTTAGAACTCTAACATTTGGAATCATTAACTGTATTACACAGTTAAAAACAAACCACAAACAGTAACACTCAGATGGCCATATTATTTATATTGGCTGATGTCAAACTAAAACGTTCAATAAGCTGAACAACTAAAAAGAAAGTCTTGAAAATATTCAAATAAATAATAAGAAAGTGTTTAAATCACAATCAATAAAAGGCAATACAGAACTGTATAACATCTCCTGATGTCTACATATAAAATAAATACAATGATAAATATAAAACAGAATAAAATCTGTACCTTTAGGAGCAATGTCTAACATGTGTAATTAACTTGTGAGTGTGTGAGGCCATTATGCCTAAATAAAGGTACTCGAGCTTTACTCTATTTTCAAGTTGTTCTTCAGAAAGACGAGTTAGTCTACGTTGTCAGCAGTGAGGGCGGATCTGTTGGCGGTAACTATGGCGCCTGCCGTCGAGAAAACCCTCTCGCTGGGGACTGAGACTGACTCGGAGGTGATTGAGCAGGTTTGACGTGTTGCCGCTAGCATACCGCACCGCTGTCGAACAACGCCGACACACCGTCCTCGTCCGATCCACAACTCGCACCCCATCATTGTTGTCGTCCACAGGGAACCCGAAATGTTCCCACACAGCTGATTTAAAAGAAGCAGGTGGGTTCTAGCTCCTGTGTGTTGTGTGAACTCGCCGTAGCTAACTTTTCTTCTTCATGTTCGTTTTGTTGTGTTTTGTTCTTGTTCCTCATTTGTTATTTACGGGCGGCTGGCTTTTAGGCGCAATACCGCCCCCTGGATTATATACAGTGTAATGCTGCCCTGAGTGACAGACTTTTTTCCCACTCGTAAAAAAAGGCATATTCGCCGCGTGACTGCATGTACCGAACCGTGACGTCCGAACCGTGACGGTACGGGACGAATACGGATACCGTTACACCCCTACTCTGCACAGTTTAGCCATCAAGAATCCAATGTTTCGTGCTCTCCACAAATGTATATTCAAAATATATTCCACAATGTTTTCTGATAGAGAAAACTAATGTTTGTTGTTCACCGTTGATGTTTAAAAGACCATACGTCTTTCTGCAAATTCCTATTACTCCAGTGCCTTGATCCCCCTTAGCAACGGTCTGTTCTCCTTAGCAACGGTCTGTTCTCCTTAGCAACGGTCTGTTAGCAAAAAATGAACAACCTCTGTAATGTCGGAATTGACCAATCAGAATTATTCAAGTAAGCCGTGTAATAAATACAGGTAAATCACCTGTAATCTGAGCTGAGTTTTAACCAGTTTTAACCAGATATTATTAAATGTGCAGTCTTTGTTTTCTTTTCTCTTTCGTTAACGTCATACTTAAAGGGTACCTATCATGCAAAATGCACTTTTTGATGTCTTCTGTACATAAACATGTGTCCCCGGTGTGTCGGGGAACTCACGCAGCGTCAGAAAATAAAACCCTCTCTCTTTTCCTCCGTACCCAAATCTCTAAAAATGGGGAACAACGGAGCTGATCCAGATTTGCGTCCGATATGACGTAATATCTGAAATGTGGACCCACGGCCCAATCAGAAACGTTGCTATCAGAAACAATGCTCGACTGTTTTGGACGTAATATGGTCGGTGTTTACATTAGCATGCTAACACTCAGATCTAACCTGTGCTGGAGAGCATGTGTGTGAAGAAGCAGGAAGTAAAGGAACTCACCTTGTGGTGTAACCGGCAAGAGAGAAAGCCTTTGAGCTCCAGACTGTTTCAGAGAGAATCCTTGATAATCTATGATATGGCGTTTCATCACGGCAGCATTTAGTTTAGACGGTAGCTGCCGGGTCCCGCATAAGCTCCGCCCCCTATTTTTTTTATTTTATCAATTTATTTTCTTTTGTTAAGCTTTATTCCCCAAATCAGTACTTTGGAAACAGGAAGTGAAATAGAGGGATATGAGGCATGGCTAGAATGATCTGTTTGATATTTTGAGCAAAACACTTTATAGACATGTTTTTCATATATCTTAGACCTATGCTATTGTCTAGAAATAGCATGATAGGTGACCTTTAAGACAATAGAGGCCAGGAGACGCCTATAAAATAAAGAATACAAACGTGTCTCTTTGCTACTTAAAAAGAGGGGCTGCATTTCTCATACATCATGCTATATCTTAAAGATTAGCACTTCAGTTAGATACCATGATTGTGGTTTAATTCTCTTCCATGTCCTGCTGTGTCTCCATGCAGAGGTCATACGTTTGCCTTTGCTGTTCTACCTTTATGCTAATCCATTATGACTGCTCACACTGTATTGATTGCTTCAATTGGACCCACCCAGAGCCCTTTGTTCCCGTTTTGACTTCAAAATTGGATGGCTCTAAATCTTTAATTTATGTGATCTATTTTGAGAATTGTTGTGATTTACACTCACACAATTCCCCCCTGCATTTCCTCTGATTGGTCCAGATTAGTTTTGAGTAATGCCTGTTATACAAACGTACTCCCCTACTCTGTATTTCCTAGCAGGTGGATAATAATTGCAAGAGGAATACAATCTCAAAACGTAGCTTCCAGACAGTATTTCAAATCGAGGTGGTTTCATATCTGCCCTGAGGAAACACTTGCATATTGTATTTCCAAGAGTAGACATTATTTTAACGAAGGCATGACAGATTTCTCGACAGTCATTGTGGTAGCCATTTCCTGTGACTCATAGTTTATTCAGCGGTGTGATGATAATGTCATCCAAAATCCCGGCTGTCGACGACGTTGCATATTTAAAACCTTTTTTTCCACAATCTCATTTTTGTTTCAAAACCATTTCCCCGTGGCCTCACTTTCTTTTTCTCCTCTCCTTTGATTCAGTGCAAGGCGCTTTGAGTTTATGAATATTTAAAGTGTGTTATTCACAAAATCTTTATTTGATGCTGCCGAAATTCACGGGGCCTCTTGGAGGATTTTTAAACGCTTTGGTTATGAATCAAGCAGGGACGTGTTGTTTCCCACCGTGAGCGTGCATTTTCCCCTTCTGTTCAAACCTCACCTGCACAGACGGAACATATGCTTTATTCAGGTGATGTCTCCTTCATGCGAGGCTCCTGGCTCAAGTGGATGCAGCTGAGTCATTCGTCTCACACAGCACATGGTTGGCGGCATCATTTAGGAGTCAGGTATGGTGAGAAGGCGAAAGATGTGCAGGCTACAGGAAGAGGCCAATCAGCAGCTTTTGTTGCTTATTGCCAAAGACACATGGTAGTAGCACTGGCTTCTTTATTCATGAGAAACCTACAGACACAAGACGAGGCCCGGCTCATTTTCTCCCGGTCTCACTCTGCATAAAATACACAGTCAGTGGATTCAAGGCTTTTATTGTCATCCGTACATACAGTACAATGTCGTTATGTCGCTGAAAATCTGGCTCCTCCAACAGTGCAACACAATAAGACAGATAAAATAGTGCAAGTAAATACAGTAAAATAGAAGGTGGTGTATAGGTGGAAGTAGTACTCAGATATGGTTATAATTTATTATCCTTATAGATTTTATTTTGGGACGGATAGTCTTTATTGGAAAGTGACATTAATATAAGATTCACTTGCATTCATCTCTCCAGACTGAGCTACTGCCTTCCCAAAGAGAAGGATGAAATGCAGTATTGGCATCAACATATAGTTAAAGTACCACAAGTAAAGAAAAGTACTTATTGTGGGTAATGGCCTTTTTCAAAATCAATTTATATGTGTTTATATGTATGTGTATATATATTCTATCTATCAATCTGAATCTGTAAAGTCAATAATTGTGTGTTAAGAGTGCTAATGACCTCTGGTTGTTTAAAAGCCTAATTTTGTTTCCCATTTCAAACAATGTTTGCATCCGACATTTTGAATCTTAGCCCCGCCCCTCTTGTCACCTTTTATCCCAGCAGGTTCAATTGAACCCCCGAAATGCGTCGTTTTTCATTTCCAGAACCTGTTTGATTTAATTTGTTTGTATTTAACGTGCCCTTATCTTCCCGTGTGTGTACAGAGAAAGTGTTCGGGGAGTTTCTGAGCTGGGATCTGGACGAGGCGTTGTCTCACCTCCCTCTGAAGTGCGGCCAGGCGTTAACGCTGACCGTCAGAATCAAAGTGAAACTGGACTTCTCCGGCCAGGAGAGCCTTCTGCAGGACCTCAACGATGGTGAGTGCACACACACCGGCTTCATTGAGTGTACACCTGCTTATCGTAGCGGTAAAAACTCCCTATGGGTTATGCAGCGGAGAGGCTAAAAGTAGCTATTTGCTGTGATGCGTTCCATGTAAGAGTCCGTCGTCATTTATACTCCGTAGTGTTTCATAAAACGAAAAACAAACCATATACAACCACGGTGAACAGAAAGTATCGGAGCCAATTCTCCCTCTTCCTACGTCATATCCCCAAAACCGGCATCCAACAGGTGGCCTACAGTACATACCAATAAACCACACCCACGTGACCATTGCCGGAAGTGACAAACAATAAGAATTGAACGTGATGCAAACGGAAATGAAGATAATAATATAAATAATAATGCCGTCACACTATTATTCAAAGGGTGCACTACAGTCATTGAACGAAACCATGGCCAACCAATTGGTCATCTTTTTCTAAATGTGGCATTTTGTGGTTTCCATTTGATGGATTCCTGAACAGAGGAATGGACGGTAAATGGACGGTTGCTTTTACACGGTGCTTTTATTGGAAGTGCTTTACAATCTGCGTCTTGTACCGTTTACATGCACTCTCGAACCAAGGGCACTGGCACTTTGGTGTCTTTCTCAAGACGAGTCCTGTCTGGTAAATCAAATCCTGCATTAAGTCGAGAACCCACTGAACCTGAGCCTCGAGACATGTATTTACAACAAGAGGAAGATTCATTTTGAACAAAAACGGTAAATGGGGCAGCTTTAGCCAACATTGCTAATTTCCAGCTGTTGTCCCCGGTCAGATAGACGCCTTTTTAAAATCACTACACATCAACAGCATTAATAAAAGACAGGATGAAAGATGCTAGCGCTAGTTATTAAAGGGGCCATATTCAGCTGATGTTCAGGTGTATATCAGTATGTAGTGTCTCTACTTTAAAGAGTCCTCTCCTGCTGATGTTCAGGTGTATATCAGTATGTAGTGTCTCTACTTTAAAGAGTCCTCTCCTGCTGATGTTCAGGTGTATATCAGTATGTAGTGTCTCTACTTTAAAGAGTCCTCTCCTGCTGATGTTCAGGTGCATATCAGTATGTCGTGTCTCTCCTTTAAAGAGTCCTCTCCTGCTGATGTTCAGGTGTATATCAGTATGTAGTGTCTCTACTTTAAAGAGTCCTCTCCTGCTGATGTCCAGGTGTATATCAGTATGTAGTGTCTCTACTTTAAAGAGTCCTCTCCTGCTGATGTTCAGGTGTATATCAGTGTGTAGTGTCTCTACTTTAAAGAGTCCTCTCCTGCTGATGTTCAGGTGTATATCAGTATGTAGGGTCTCTACTTTAAAGAGTCCTCTCCTGCTGATGTTCAGGTGTATATCAGTATGTAGTGTCTCTACTTTAAAGAGTCCTCTCCTGCTGATGTTCAGGTGTATATCAGTGTGTAGTGTCTCTACTTTAAAGAGTCCTCTCCTGCTGATGTTCAGGTGTATATCAGTATGTAGGGTCTCTACTTTAAAGAGTCCTCTCCTGCTGATGTTCAGGTGTATATCAGTATGTAGTGTCTCTACTTTAAAGAGTCCTCTCCTGCTGATGTTCAGGTGCATATCAGTATGTCGTGTCTCTCCTTTAAAGAGTCCTCTCCTGCTGATGTTCAGGTGTATATCAGTATGTAGTGTCTCTACTTTAAAGAGTCCTCTCCTGCTGGTGTCCAGGTGTATATCAGTATGTAGTGTATCTACTTTAAAGAGTCCTCTCCTGCTGATGTTCAGGTGTATATCAGTATGTAGTGTCTCTACTTTAAAGAGTCCTCTCCTGCTGATGTTCAGGTGTATATCAGTATGTAGTGTCTCTCCTTTAAAGAGTCCTCTCCTGCTGATGTTCAGGTGTGTATCAGTATGTAGTGTCTCTACTTTAAAGAGTCCTCTCCTGCTGATGTTCAGGTGTATATCAGTATGTAGTGTCTCTACTTTAAAGAGTCCTCTCCTGCTGATGTTCAGGTGTATATCAGTATGTAGTGTCTCTCCTTTAAAGAGTCCTCTCCTGCTGATGTTCAGGTGTATATCGGTATGTAGTGTCTCTACTTTAAAGAGTCCTCTCCTGCTGATGTTCAGGTGTATATCAGTATGTAGTGTCTCTACTTTAAAGAGTCCTCTCCTGCTGATGTTCTGATAACTTAGCGATACACTGCCACCTAGTTTCCCTCGGTGTATCATTAATTAAGCAAATACAAATTCAGCTTTTTGGTGATATTGTGCTAAAATCGTTCTTTTTGGATAATGCTAGTGGGATTGTCAGAAAGGCGAACTAACTAAATCAAAAAAAGTCTTGTAAAATATAACAAATGTTGATAAACTGCATAATTTGCATTTGAAAAAAGCAATACATTTCAATGTATCGCAAAATATTGACGCAATACTCATTTTCCATATTGCCAAATGTTTCAAATCACAATAATGTACTATTGTGACTTCAGTATCGTGCTCAGATCGTCGCGTGGTGCATCCTGTGAATGCCATTCATCCAGTTAGATACAGAGATAAGAGTTTAATGTGCAGCTGTACATGATGCGCTGTGTTAAAATGATTCTGTGTGCCTTATTTAAGATTCAGCAGAGATATCTCAAGGTGTCTACACCTCCATTTCTCTCCGAGCTCTCGCCTTCCTCACATCAACTGTCAGATCTGCTCTTTTCTAATTCTTATTCCTGGTTTAAAAGAAATGTTCTGACCTCCTCTCATACCTCGGGACTCGATCATTGTGTTCCTCCTCCAGTATTTCCCATCTTCAGCCTCCTTTCTTTCCCGTCTCAATCACCTTCTTCCCACTGTGTGTGTGTGTGTGTGTGTGATGACTGACTAAGTAAATGCATGCGACGCTGCATTCTTATCTCAGCCTCAGTGCCTCTCGCCTCATGAGGTCATTTAAGACGCACTGACTGTTTCAGTGTTTTAATTAGCAGTGCAATAATTGGGCCTCTGAATTGAGGAGATAAGGCACGAGTCTGTCTAAACAGCAGCTCTGAATTCTGTTATTGTGGTGACATTATGAATCGTAGTGTTTGCTGAACACATTTGATGCTATCTACAACTCTATTTCATAAATAACATCATGCAATAAAGTTTTGTAGCATACTGATACACTTATTTGCATAGCGACAGTTGTTTTCTCCATCAAGAGGTTAGCTTTGAAGTTGGGTTTGTTGGTTTTCCTTTTTCTCCGGTCAGCCGTATTATGCAAAACGACACGTCCAAATTTCATGAAGAACTTATTGTATTTTTGCATTTTCTTTTTTGTAAGCCCTTTTTAGTTTGCTTTGTTTTCAGTCTTTGCTCCTGTGTGCTGCTTCCTTACAAATTAAACATCGTGACTATTATAATACATCGGGGTGTAACTGTTCACAGAAGTCACGGTTCGGTACAACAAGGAAAAACAAAAAAAAGTCCCAAATGCATAATTCCAGGTTTGTTGTTATTTATGTTTGAACAGTAGTGCAAGTTTCAGTTTAAAAATAAAGAACTCTTTTTTGAATAATTAACTGTATTAAACAGTTAAAAACAAACCACACACACTCAGATGCCCATATTATCTATACTGGCTGATGTCAAAGAAAAAGGTTTCATCAAGCTGTAAAACTAAAAAGAATGTCTTACATCATAAATAATAAGAAAGTGTTTCCAGAGCGCTGAAAGTCGTTGAAAAACATATGCCAAAAGCTTCCGTTATTTATTTTGGTTTCACGGCTTTCATGTCTCTTGGCTTCTTAAAAGCAGCGGGGATCAGCTGTTGAACTGCTGTTGTCTTCTGCCGGGCTCCGGTGATTGGCAAACCTGGGTGATGCCTTCTGATATGATCTAGCATGTTTGGCGTGTGTTCACATTAGCATACCGCACCGCTATCGAACAACGCCGACACACCGTCCTCCTCCGATCCACCACTCGTACACTCCATCGTTATTGTAGTCCACAGGGAACCCGAAATGTTCCCACAGCTGATTTAAAAGAAGCAGGTGGGTTCTAGCTCCTGTGTGTGATCTGAACTCATACTAACTTTTCTTCTTCTTGTATTTAGTTCGTTTTGTTGTTGTGTTTCTTCTTGTTCTTCATTTGTTGTTTAAGGGGCGGCTGGCAAACAGCTTTTAGGCGCAATACCGCCCCCTGGAGTATAAATAGTGTAGTGGATGCTGCCCTGAAGGACAGACTTTTTTCCCACTCATAAAAAAAAAGGCGTATTCGTGCCGAACCGTGACGTCCGAACCGTGACGGTACGGGACGAATACGGATACCGTTACACCCCTAATAATACACAATGGATGCTCTCAACAACTGTTCAATCATGGTCACAGAATAATGTAATGCTACCACATTGTCCCCGTTAGTGAATTATTCCCTTGTTGGAGGCAACGACATAACAGGCTTTTTACCTGAGTATCTTTACTTAGGCGCCGTTTACACGGGAACACAACGGGTTGGATCCGCTACTATTCTCTTTCGTATAGCCCGTTTGTTCACACGAGGCGTAACGGAACCGCGGAAACGGAGCCCTAAAACGATAACGGGTCCCAAGGTGGATAGGTCTGCGGACGGAACGCTCTTGGGGGGCAAACGGCTCCGTGTGTACGCCCTTTACGATCATTTCCTGATAACGATGAAGCCATAGCCCCGCCTCTCCCCACCTCTGCTGCTACAGATCCATGCTCCTCTCCCACAACCTTCAGCAACACGTGGACATGGAGAACTACATGAACTACATGTTGCTAAATCCACCGCAGAGAATAAACAGAAGGGCAACCATGGCAACCATGCTCGGGGGTCTTCTTCGCTGCTTTTGGTGTATTTTGTGGCGGAGGTACAGCGCCACTTACAGGCCCGTCATGTGTACTACAGCGTCTGTAGCTGGTCGAGCGGTCTCGTGTGAACGGACACGTTTATTCAGCCGTATCCGGTTCGTTTGCGTTTCGCTTGCGTTCCCGTGTAAATGGGGTCTTAGAGTTATTG
Organism: Pseudochaenichthys georgianus; assembly: GCF_902827115.2. Lineage (NCBI taxonomy): Eukaryota > Metazoa > Chordata > Actinopteri > Perciformes > Channichthyidae > Pseudochaenichthys > Pseudochaenichthys georgianus. Next base: position 32,498,823 of record NC_047513.1, on the reverse strand, counting down.
TAAAAGATAAAGGTGCAACTTGGTGGAGTTGTCATTTTTTAAATCATTTTATGATCAATGGAACAGTTCGCAGTCAGCCTGTGATATTTCCTCGTTAAAGATACCGTTTGAAACGTCCTCTTCCTATTAGCCATCTTGCCAATTAGTGGTTGATTGTGTCTGTGAAGTTGTCAGAGGGTTAGGGTTAAACTGGGATTTGTCAAAGTAAGACGAATCCAGCACCTTTTTTTAAAGTTAAATCATTTGCCAATTGTTCCTTTGTTTAATTCATACATTTGAAATAATTGCTTGGAAAGACGGCATCCATCCATCTTCTCCCGCTTATCCGTGGTCGGGTCGTGGGGGTAGCAGTTCCAGCAGAGAGCCCCAAACTTTCTTTTCCCTGGCGACATCAACCAGCTCTGACCGGGGGGTCCCAAGGCGCTCCCAGGCCAGCCAAGAGATATAACCCCTCCACCTGGTCCGAGGTCTACCCCTTGGTCTCTTCCCAGCTGGACGTGCCTGGAACACCTCCCTAGGGAGACGCCCAGGTGGCATCCTAACTAGGTGCCCGAACCACCTCAACTGGCTCCTTTCGACGCGAAGGAGGAGCGGCTCAACTCCGAGTCCCTCCCTGATGACTGAACTTCTCACCTTATCCCTAAAGGCCCTGACACACCAAGCAGTCACCAGAGGACTAGCCGACGCTGAAGTCGGCTGTTGCCTGGCCGTGTTCTCCTGCGTTTTGGCCATGTGTCGCACGGGAACACACCGCACCGACTTCAGTGCGTGAGTGGCAATAACTCTCCTTGCCAGCAGGCGGCGGTAGTGTGTAGTCGTCATTCAAAAGAGGCAACAACCGGAAGACAGAGAAGAAGAAGAGTATCTTTTCTCCGTAATATCATACAGAGCTGGCCTCTCCTGGATCAAGGTGATGAGCAGGTCTTCGTTTGCATCATTCCAGATCGCCATGATGAGATGAAAATGAATAGCAGTCTGTGTGTGCCTTCTTAAATCGTTTGTTTACGTCCCTCACTTCCGCTTCGCTTCTCATGCACTGATTTGCTAGCTGAACAGCCAATCAGAGTGATTATTTGGTCCGACTGCCAGACCCGATGCATGGCCGATTCAACATGTTGAATCGGCCATGCATCGGGTCTGGCAGTCCAAATAAGGCGTGTCACGGTCGACGGTGCGGGACACACCAACCTGACTACAGCGCCGCGAATGCCCGACAGCCTCTGACGGCCTCTGACTCCCAAAATCGGGTTGGTGTGTCAGGGCCTTAAGGGAGACACCAGCCACCCGGCGGAGAAAACCCATCTCGGCCGCTTGTATCCGCGATCTCGTTCTTTCGGTCATGACCCATCCTTCTTGGAAAGACGGAAATTACACTGTTTTTTGTTTGTTAAGACAGTAAAGAGTGTACTTGCAATGCATGGAGGTTGCATATCAAGGTTGAGATCAGCGTTTCCGCCAGGGGGGCGTCTTGCCGTCATTTGACCGAGGGCGTCCAAAAAAATGTATAATTCGAGAGAATATCGAGAGTTTTTATCGCTTGAAATGACAAAAAGGAAAAAGGACAAGGACATCCCTCTGTCGGAGGGGCAAAGGAGTCTAGTGGGATTCCTATCGCCGCCAGCAAAGCGTGTTCCTGTGACGTAAAGTGTACTGCCGGCGAGCCTTGGCCAGCGCCAGAGCCTCGCAGCGGCGAAACTGAGGCTCCGTGGTAAACTGTGGTAACATGAAGAGCCGTTTGGGAAAGAGCCGGCTCCTCTTAGTGAGCCGAGCCAAATTATTCGGCTCACTAAAAAGAGCCGGAATTCCCATCACTAATACGTAAAGAGATAGTGGGTGTTTCTCAATGTCGAGTACGCTTGCTTGGTAGGACATGTCTTCCGACCGTCTTGCTTCAGAAGCGAGGCAAGAATACTTCCTGGCATTCGGAAAACGAAGAGTGGAACAGGCGAGCAAGTGTGCAGGTGTGCGTCAGATGAGAGGCCCCGCCTTACATTTTCTGCCACAGATTTGGGGAAATTGGTCCGTGCGCAAAGCATTGTGGGGATTTTAAGACCATGTGCAGCCTCGAAATGTCTCCAAACAAAGTACGGCGGGCTCGGTAGAATTCCAAGTATGCTGGACATTGGAACAGGCCTTCGGCGGCACTCGATGACGTAGTATGCTTGAAATAGTGGCTCTGGAGCAGCTTTACTCGACATTGAGAAACCAGAAGCTTAGTGTGTTTCTACTCCATTGTGATGCTTTTAAAATCTGCCCGATTCGTTGCTGATCTTAAATGCATGAAAAGAAACAGAATAACAATACATGTCATGCCTCCATTTTTTTACACTGCACTTATTCACATAAAAACATGGATTGGTACAAAGCCTACAGTATATATTCATATGGCTGCCGTCACACTATTATTCAAAGGGTGCACTTCAGTCATTGAACGAAACCATGGCCAACCAATTGGTCATCTTTTTCTAAATGTGGCATTTTGTGGTTTCCATTTGATGGATTCCTGAACAGAGGAATGGACGGTAAATGGACGGTTGCTTTTACACGGTGCTTTTATTGGAAGTGCTTTACAATCCGCTTCTTGTACCGTTTACATGCACTCTCGAACCAAGGGCACTGGCACTTTGGTGTCTTTCTCAAGACGAGTCCTGTCTGGTAAATCAAATCCTGCATTAAGTCGAGAACCCACTGAACCTGAGCCTCGAGACGTGTGTTTACAACAAGAGGAAGATTCATTTTGAACAAAAACGCTAAGAATAAAGGCTGTTTATGAAAAGATACACATCACTAAGGTTTTCCTTGTAAAATATGTATTGTATATTAATATTATAATTTTTATAAAATTATGATTTTGGAACATTTTGGAAAATGTACATATTCACTTTCAAGGTAAGCTAATTAAAATATAAGCTAACAATGTATTAACCCTCCTGTTGTCTTCGTTCCCCCCCTTACTTTGGTGTTCGCGGTCAAATTTGACCGGTCCTGTTTTAACTGCTATTACATTAACCCAAAAACTGTGTGTGTGTGTGTGTGTGTGTGTGTGTGTGTGTGTGTGTGTGTGTGTGTGTGTGTGTGTGTGTGTGTGTGTGTGTGTGTGTGTGTGTGTGTGTTGTGTGTGTGTGTGTGTGTGTGTGTGTGTGTGTGTGTGTGTGTGTGTGTGTGTGTGTGTGTGTGTGGTGTGTGTGTGTGTTGTGTGTGTGTGTGTGTGTGTGTGTGTGTGTGTGTGTGTGTGTGTGTTGTGTGTGTGTGTGTGTGTGTGT